>NW_026648073.1:0-35224 GCF_950295315.1 Erinaceus europaeus | reverse complement strand
GAGAACATGATTTATTACTGGAACTGCAAGACATCAGTTGGCTGCAGTTAAGTATAGAGAGCAGTGACCTGGGAGGTAGCGCAGTGAATAAACTAATGGACTCTCAAAAGTGAGGTCCTGAGTTTAATCACCAGTATCCCATGTGCAAAAATGCTATTCTGGTTTCACCAGTAAATCCCTTTTAAAAGTAAAAGATACACTGAAAAACAGCAGAAGAGCAGTTTCAAAATGAGGTTGAAGATTAAGGCAGGGGTCATTTCACACAGATCCTGAGGAACATTCTATAAGGATTCATTGTTTTTTTTTTTTTTACCCTTCATATTATGTGCACTTAATCCAGTGCACCAACACCTAGCCCCTGTTGTTGTTGTATTACACTTATTAGCTACTTTTAATTTGATAGTATAGAGGGAAATTGAAAGGAAGGGAGGATAGAGACAGAGCGAAGCGAGCGAGAGAGAGAAAGATATGGACCCATAATACTGTTTCACCACTTGTGAAGCTTCTCCCTTGCAGGTAGGGGCCAAAGGCTTGAACCTGGGTCCTTATGCATTGTGATTTGTGTGCTCAACTGGGTGCACCACCACCCACTCCCTTCAATTTTTTAAAGAGTAATGGCTAATATATATATATATATATATGTTAGAATATATATATATATATATTAGTGATTTAATAATAGTTTGCAACATTATAAAATTGTAGCAGGACCATGGACATATGGTGAACATATGACATAATTACATATTTAAAAAAATTGTCACTATAATTGCAACATGGAAGCTAAACTAAAGAAAAGCAGTTACGGATGTGGGGAGAGCAAGTAGGAGAACAAAGATCATAGGACTGCGGGGGGTCATAGAGGAACACTGATGAACTCTACAAAAGTTTGAAAGTACTTAAACAAGACTTGTGATGGTTGGTGAGGGAGGAGAGTGAAGTGTCTAAGTGACACTCAAGTATAAGAAAAAGATAACATTATCACTTACTGAGATTGGGAATCCTAGAGGAGGTTCAGATTTAAGTGGGATATCACTGGAAGATACACATTTGGTTGATCAGGGTGAGTTTGAAATGTTTTGAGACATTTCAGTATAGGTCTGGAAATTGGTGATTAGATATTCAAGGATGGGGCTCAGAAGAACGATTTATGCTAGAAAGATGTTTGGGAATCATAGCTGGGTAGAAGATAACTAAGACCACAGTCATGGATAATGTCACAGGTGAAGAGCAGAACCAAGGACAGCAGACTTGAGGAGGACCAATATTAAAATGCTGGTGGACAGGGATGAGTTGACCAAGAAGGTTCAGAGGTGATGACTTAAGTAGGAGGAGCAACCTGGTAGGTAATGTTTTGTATAAGAGCAGAATGATCCCAGAGGGATAAAGAATAGGAAAGCTATCAGGGGATGGGATGGGATACGGAGTTCTGATGGTGGGAATTGTATGGAGTTGTACCATTCTTATCCTTTGGTTTTTGTCAGTGTTTCTTTTTTCTAAATAAAAGTTATAAAAAAAAAAGAAAAGAATAGTAATAATGATGATGATGATAATAATAATATAATAATAAAAAGAAATTTCAGTATCAAGTCCTGATTTGATCCCTGGCATTTCCTTTTTCCAGCCATGACATCATCTTCCCAGACAATAACTTGGATCCATATGCAAAACAAAAACAAAAACAACAAAAGCTAGTATAGCCACAGGCCCTTTGGGATATAACTAAAATATGCCTACCAGCTATTTACAGAACAAAGACCCCTCCCCTCCAACTCTTCATCTGCACTACTCCAGCCTTTAGGTTCATGACTGTTCAACAATTTTTTATGGCTTTGTATGTTAACTCTCTTTTCAGCCACCAGGTTCCAGATGCTAACATGATGCCAACCAGACTTCCCTGGACAGACAACCCCACCAATGTGTCCTGGAGTTCTGATTCCCCAGAACCCCACCCCACTAGGAGGTAAAGAGACAGGCTAGAAGTATGGATCGACCAGTCAATGCCCATGTTCAGCGGGGAAGCAATTACAGAAGCCAGACCTTCCACCTTCTGCATCCCACAATGACCTTGGGTCCATACTCCCAGAGGGTTAAAGAATAGGAAAGCTCACCCCAGAATGTATCCAGAGACTTCACGTGTGGAATGACAACCCTTCAGCTTCATTACTCGGGTGAGACCTTTCCTTTAATAGTACACTCTAATTTCATCTCAGGTAGTTCACTTTCCAACAAAGTCCCATAACCTAGATATACACCAGTTTCTGTGAGAGAGAGCTTATGTGCACACGTATCCATAAACTACTGCAAAATATATACCTGAAAGCAGGACTACACTAGAGTTTGCAGTGAGTACCTCCCTAACACTTCCTCTCCACTATTCCAAGCTTGGGATCCATGATTGCTCAACAAATTGTTTGGCTTCATATGTTAACTCTCTTTTCAATCACCAGGTTCCAGATGCCACCAGGATGCTGGCTAGGCTTCCCTGGATTGAAGACCCCACCAATGTGTCCTGGAGCTCAGCTTCCCCAGAGTCACACCCTACTAGGGAAAGAGAGAGGCAGACTGGGGGTATGGACCGACCAGTCAACGCCCATGTTCAGCGGGGAAGCAATTACAGAAGCCAGACCTTCTACCTTCTGCATCCCTCAACGACCCTGAGTCCATGCTCCCAGAGGGATAGAGAATGGGAAAGCTATCAGGGGAGGGGGTGGGTTATGGGGATTGGGTGTTGGGAATTGTGTGGAGTTGTACCCCTCCTACCTTATGCTTTTGTTCACTAATCCTTTCTTAAATAAAAAATTAAAAAAAAAAAAAAAAAAAAGAATAGGAAAGCTATCAGAGTAGGGGGTGGGATACGGAGATCTGGTGGTGGGAATTGTGTGGAGTTGTATCCCTCTTATCCTATGGTTTAGTCAATGTTTCCTTTTTATAAATAAAAAATTAAAAAACATTCTTTACTGGGGAATTAGTGATTTACAGATCCCCAGCATTTTTTATGCCAGAGTTCTGTCTCCATGCCCCCTCTTTTTACATAGGCATATGTCTTTTTAAAAATCAACAACAACAACAACAAAAGATAGGACTATGTTGAATAGAAGTGGTGAGAGTGAAAATCCTTGCCTAATTCCTGATTTTAGGGGAAAAGCTTTCAATTTTTCTCTATTGAGCAAGGTGTCAGCCATGGGTATGTCATATGTAGCCTTTATTAGGTTGAGGAATTTTCCTTTCACTCTCAATTTCTCTTTTTTCTTTTCTTGCACGGCCCAGTTCTAGCTTATATTGGTGTGGGGGATTGAACCTAGAACTGTGGAGCCTCAGACATGAGAGTCTGTTTGCATAACCATTATGCTGTCTACCCTTGCATACTCCCAATGTCTTCAGGGCCTTTATCATAAATAGGTGTTGGATCTTGTTAAATGAATTTTCTGCATCAATTAATAAGATTATGTAGTTTTTTATTTTTTCTTTTGTGATGTGGTAGATAACATTGATTGACTTGTGGATCCTGAACCAACCCTGTTTTCCAGGGACAAATCTCACTTGGTCTTGATGAATTATTCTCTTGATATATTATTGGATTCGATTAGCCAAAATTTTGTTAAGAATCTTTGCATCAATGTTCAACAGGGATATAGGCCTATAGTTTTCTTTTTTGGTGAAGTACTTTCTTGCTTTGGGGATTAGAGTGATTCAGCCCCATAAAATATATTTGGGAATGTTCCCTCTTCTTCGTTTTTCTGGGATAGTTTGAGGAAAATGGGTATAAGTTCTTCTTTCAACATAGTTCTAGAAGTCCTCACCACTGCAATCAGGCAAGAAAGAGATAGCAAAAAAAAAAAAAAAATTCAGATTGGAAAGGAGGTAGTAAAATTATCATTATTTGAAGATGATATGCTGTAATACCTAAAGGACCTCAGAAACTCTGCCAAAGAACCACTGGAAATCACCAATAAATTCAATAAAGTAGCAGGTTACAAAATCAATACTCATAAATCTGTGTCAAAACATGGGCCAGAGGAAAGGGAACTCAAAGAAGGAAATCCATTTACAATTGAATTCCAAAAAGATAAAATATATAGGAATAGAGACTCCCAGAGGTGGGGCTATGAGCAGCAGCAGATCTGTGAGCAGCCTCTCCTGGATCAACTAGGAATACCAAAGGAGACCACCTGGGACTGCAACAAGACAGGACAAGAATGACTACAGGAACCCACCAAATCACCGGTGAGTGCAAACACACGTTCCTGGTGACAGAGAGGAACTTAAGGAGAGACTAAGTGGCTGGTAATAGCCTGGCAGTTTATCAGTTGAGACACCACCTCCAGTCTGTTCCACTAACAAGGGGACAGCTGAAGGGAGGAGAGGACTCCCCAGAGACTCACCAAGTGCAACTCTGAATGTCCATGGCTGTTGACCTCAGAGTCTGGAGCTGCGGCAGGGAGGGACACCCAGGGACAGAGATCTAACCAGGAAATTCAGGAGAAGACCTATACCTCGGTGGCATAGCTGTGGGGCTGTGAAAGTCTCTTTGCATAACCACTGGACTATCTCTGCCACACCCTGCCTTATCTCTTGGTCAGGAGTCAGTGATTAAGCTAAGAAGCCTACTTATAGTTTAGAAGCCCTCAGGCTCACATAGCCTATAGAGAGAGAGAAAAAAAGAGGCTTTTAAATCACTGAGCTCCAAGTTAGGGATTAAAATATTATTGAAACAACTGTTAACTTCCACCACTGTGAGCCCTTTAATTACCTTTAATTCGACACAAGTCAATCCAGGAAATAGTGATCAGTAATTTGAAAACTACTAAGAGAGGGAACTCATAACATAATATATAAAATGGGTAAACCAACAAGAAGAAATATTGGAGAAACGAACCAGGACAACAGTCCAGCTAAAAGCCCCCCAAAGGGTGAAGCACAAAATAATGACTTAAACATCCAAACATTAGCTAAGGAAATAATCACAGGAGTGAGTAAAGAGTTTGAAAGAATTGTAATCAGAAATACAAGAACAACAAATGAGACTCTGGAAGAAAACACTAAATATCTCAAGGTTATTAGAGAGCTGAAAGCTGAAACAGCTGAACTAAGAACACAACTAGCTGAAAAAACTAAAACAGTATCAGAACAGGGTAACAAAATAGATGAACTCCAGAAAACAGTAGAGGCCAGAGAGAATAGAATCAATGAGAATAGAATCAATGAAGACAGAATTAGCAAGATCGAGGACGAATCAGAGACAACTAAAAAAGAAGTAAGAGATCTCAAAAAGAGATTAAGAGATGCTGAAAACAACAACAGAGACCTATGGGATGATTTCAAAAGAAACAATATACACATTATTGGTTTACAAGAGGAAGAAAGAGAAGGAGAGGAAGAAAACATTCTTCAGGCCATAATAGCTGAAAAGTTCTCTAGTCTAGACAACATCAAAGACATAAAAATTCAAGAAGCCCAGAGGGTCCCAAACAGAATTAACCCAGATTTAAAGACACCAAGACACATCATACTTAGAATGGAAAGGAGTAAGGATAAAGAAAGGATCCTGAAGTTTGCAAGAGAAAAACAAAGAGTCACCTACAGAGGAAAACCTTTAAGATTAGCAGCAGACTGCTCCACACAAACACTACAGGCCAGAAGAGAAGGGCAAGATAGCTATCGAGTGCTCAATGAGAAGGACTTTCAATCAACACTACTGTATTCTGCTAGACTGCCATTCAGACTAGATGGAGGCATCAAAACCTTCTCAGACACGCAACAGTTGAGGAATCAACTATCACCAAGCCTGCCCTGAAAGAAGTTCTGAAAGGTCTTCTATAAACAGTCAGACCACCATAAATAGGACATATATCAGAACACTCTAAAGCTCTACAAGAATGGCGTTAAAATATCTTCAGTCTTTGATATCAATAAATGTCAATGGCCTGAATTTACCTATTAAAATACACAGAGTAGAGTAGGAAGATGGATCAGAAAATACAACCCAACAATATGCTGTCTACAGGAAACCCACCTAACTCAACAAGACAAACACAGACTTAAAGTGAAAGGATGGAAAACTATCATACAAACCAATGGCCCACAAAAAAGGGCAGGAACAGCTATTCTCATATCTGACATGATAGACTTTAAAATAGATAAGATTAAAAAAGATAGGAATGGACACTACTTAATGCTCAGAGGATCAGTCAATCAAAAGGACTTAACAATTATTAACACCTATGCACCCAATGAGAAGCCATCTAAATACATCAAATGTCTACTGAAAGAGCTACAACAATATATTAACAGCAACATAGTCATAGTAGGGGACTTCAACACCCCACTCTCTCAACTTGACAGATCATCCAGGCAGAAAATCAATAAAGACATAAGGGAGCTAAATGAAGAAAGAGACAGATAAACTAGAACTGTTGGACATTTTCAGAGTCATTCATCCCAAAAAACTGGAATACACATTTTACTCAAATCCACATGGGTCATTCTCAAGGATAGACCATATGTTAGGCCACAAAGACAGTATCAGCCAATTCAAGAGCACTGAAATCATCCCAAGCATCTTCTCAGACCACAGTGGAATTAAACTAACACTTAACAGTCAACAAAAGACTAGTAATAGTCCCACAATGTGGAAATAAAGGAAGAAATTAAAATGTTTGAAGACTTTAATGAAAATGAAGACACAAGCTATCAAAATATTTGGGACACAGTTAAGGCAGTACTGACAGGGAAGTTCATAGCTATACAAGCGCACATTAGGAAACAAGAAAAAGCACAAATAAATAGCCTGATTGCACATCTTAAAGACCTAGAAGAAGAAGAACAAGGGAACCCTAAAGCAACCAGAAGGACAGAAATCACTAAAGTTAGAGCAGAAATCAATAACATTGAGAATAAGAAAACCATACAAAATATCAACGAAAGCAAATGTTGGTTCTTTGAAAGGGTGAGCAAAATCGACAAACCTTTAGCCAGACTCACAGAACAAAAAAGGGAGAAGACCCAAACAAATCGGATACTAAATGAAAGAGGAGATAATACAACAGACACCACAGAAATTCAACATATCATGCAAGGTTTCTAAGAACAACTATACGCCACCAAGCTAGAGAACCTGGAAGAAATGGATGATTTCCTAGATACCTACCAACTTCCAAAACTAAGTAAAGAGGAAGTGGATAACATGAACAGGCCCATCACAGCTAATGAAATTGAAACAGTTATCAAAAGTATCCCCAAAAATGAAATTCCTGGACCAGATGGTTTTACAAATGAATTCTATAAAACCTTCAAAGAAGAACTAAAACCTCTACTTTTAAAAGTCTTTCAGAAGACTGAAGACACTGGGATACTCCCTTACAGCTTCTATGAAGCCAACATCACTCTGATACAGGAACACAACCAAAAAAGAAAACTACAGACTAATATCTCTGATGAACATAGATGCAAAAATATTGAACAAAATTCTAGCCAACCGGATACAGCAGTATATTAAAAATATTGTTCATCATGACCAAGTGGGGTTTATCCCAGGCATGCAACGTTGTTTTAATATACATAAATCAACCAGTGTGATCCACCACATCAACAAAAGTAGGAACAAAAACCACATGGTCATATCAATAGATGCCTTCAGAGAAAGCCTTTGACAAAATACAACATCCCTTTATGATCAAAACACTACAAAAATGGGAATAGATGGAAAATTCCTGAAGATAGTGGAGTCTATATATAGCAAACCTACAGCCAACATCATACTCAATAGTGAAAATCTGGAAGCATCTCCACTCAGATCAAGTACTAGACAGGGCTGCCCACTATAACCATTACTATTCAACATAATGTTGGAAGTTCTTGCCATAGCAATCAGGCAGGAGCAAGGAATTAAAGGGATACAGATTGGAAGAGAAGAAGTCAAACTCTCCCTATTTGCAGATGACATGATAGTATACATGGAAAAACCTAAGGAATCCAGCAAGAAGCTTTTGGAAATCATCAGGCAATACAGTAAGGTGTCAGGCTACAAAATTAACATTCAAAAGTCGGTGGCATTCCTCTATGCAAACACTAAGTTAGAAGAAATTGAAATCCAGAAATCAATCCCTTTTACTATAGCAACAAAAAAAATCAAATATCTAGGAGTAAACCTAACCAAAGAAGTGAAAGACTTGTATACTGAAAATTATGAGTCACTACTCAAGGAAATTGAAAAAGACACAAAGAAGTGGAAAGATATTCCATGTTCATGTTCATGGGTTGGAAGAATTAACATCGTCAAAATGAATATACTACCCAGAGCCATCTACAAATTTAATGCTATCCCCATCAAGATCCCAAGCACATTTTTTAGGAGAATAGAACAAATGCTACAAATGTTTATCTGGAACCAGAAAAGACCTAGAATTGCCAAAACAATCTTGAGAAAAAAGAACAGAACCAGAGGCATCAAACTCCCAGATCTCAAATTGTATTATCGGGCCATTGTCATCAAAACTGCTTGGTACTAGAACATGAATAGACACACTGACCAGTGGAATAGAATTGAGAGCCCAGAAGTGAGTCCCCACACCTATGGACATCTAATCTTTGACAAAGTTGCCCAGACTATTAAATGGGGAAAGCAGAGTCTCTTCAATAAATGGTGTTGGAAACAATGGGTTGAAACATGCAGAAGAATGAAACTGAACCACTGTATTTCACCAAATACAAAAGTAAATTCCAAGTGGATCCAGGACTTGGATGTTAGACCACAAACTATCAGATACTTAGAGGAAAATATTGGCAGAACTCTTTTCTGCATCAGTTTTAAAGACATCTTCAATGAAACGAATCAATTACAAAGAAGACTAAGGCAAGCATAAACCTATGGGACTACATCAAATTAAAAAGCTTCTTCACAGCAAAAGAAACCACTACCCAAACCAAGAGACCCCTCACAGAATGGGAGAAGATCTTTACATGCCATACAACAGACAAGGGTTTACTAACCAACATATATAAAGAGCTTGCCAAACTCAACAACAAGACAACAAATAACCCCATCCAAAAATGGGGGGAGGACATGGACAGAATATTCACCACAAAACAGATCCAAAAGGCTGAGAAACACATGAAAAAATGCTCCAAGTCTCTGATTGTCAGAGAAATGCAAATAAAGACAGCAATGAGATACCATTTCACTCCTGTGAGAATGTCATACATCAGAAGGTAACAGTAGCAAATGCTGGAGAGGTTGTTGGGTCAAAGGAACCCTTCTACACTGCTGGTGGGAATGTCAATTGGTCCAACCTCTGTGGAGAACAGTCTGGAGAACTCTCAGAAGGCTAGAAATGGACATATCCTCTGATCCTGCAATTCCTCTCCTGGGCATATATCCTAAGGAACCCAACATATCCATCCCAAAAGATCTGTGTACACATATGTTCTTGGCAGCACAATTTGTAATAGCCAAAACCTGGAAGCAACCCAGGTTCCCAATAACAGATGAGTGGCTGAGCAAGTTGTGGTATATATACACAATGGAATACTAGTCAGCTGTAAAAAATGGTGACTTCACCGTTTTCAGCCGATCTTGGATGGACCTTGAAAAAGCATCTTAAGTGAAATAAGTCAGAAAAAGAAGGATGAATATGGGATGATCTCACTCTCAGGCAGATGTTGAAAAACAAGATCAGAAACGAAAACACAAATAGAACCTGAAATGGAATTGGCGTATTGCACCAAAGTAAAAGACTCTGGACTGGGTGGGTGGGCAGAATACAAGTCCAACAAGGATTCAGAGGACCTAGTGGGGGTTGTATTGTTATATGGGAATCTGGGGAATGTTATGCATGTACAAAATATTGTACTTACTGTTGAATGTAAAACATTAATTCCCCAATAAAAAAAAAAGAAAAAAAAATCTAGGAATAAATCTAACAAAGGAGGTTAAGGATCTTTTTTAAATGAATACTATGAGACATTGTTAAAAGAAATAGAGGATGACACAAAGTAATAAAAGAACATCCCTATTCATGGACTGGAAAACTAAGTATCACTAAAATGGCAATCCTGCGAAAAACAATCTATAGATTCAATGCAATCGCTATTAATGTCTCAATGAGACATTTGAAGGAAATTGAACAACTTATCTAAAAAATCATGTGAAACCATAGAAATCACAAATAGTAGAACTCTTGAGGAAAAAGAAGAAAAATGGAAGTTTTACAATTCCTGACTTCAGTTTATATTACAAAGCAATAGTAGTTCAAACAGTGATATATTGGAACAAAAATGGACATATGAGCCAATGGAACAGGATAGAGAGCCCATAACTAAACCAACACATGTATAGGCACATTATAAAGAGTAAGAGAAAACCTCTTCAACAAATAGTGTTGGTTGAACTGAACAACCAGATGCAGAAAGATGAAACTAGAGGACCACCTAATAACATGCACCAAAACTAACTCAAAATGGATCAAAGATCTCAATATTATACCTGCAACTATAATATATATATATGAATACATTGGTGAAACATTTCAGGACATTAACATTAAAGACATATGTGAAGACTCTACCCCAGGGACAAAGGAAACTAACACAAGAATGAACAAATGGGAGTATATGAAATTGAAAAGCTTCTACACATCAAAAGAAAGTTCCATCAGGATAAGCAGAAAAACCAGCAAATGGGAAATGACCTTTGCACAGTATACTTCAGACAAGCAGTTGATATCAAACATCTATAAAGAACTCATATAGCTCAACAAAAAAGAAAAAGAACATCCCAATAACAATTTAGGCAGTAAACTCTCCTGAAGAACAGTTTGGAGAACTCTCGGAAAGCTAGAAGTAGACCTACCCTATGATCCTGCAGATCCTCTACTGGGGATATATCCTAAGGAACCAAACACATCCAAAAAGATCTGTGTATACCTATGTTCATAGAAGCACAATTTGTGATAGCCAAAACCTGGAAGCAACTCAAGTGTCCAACAACAGATGAATGGCTGAGTAAGTTGTGGTATATAAACACAATGGAATACTACTTAGCTATTAAGAATGATGAAGTCATTTTCCTCACCTCATTTTGGATGGAGCTTAAAGGAGTCATGCTAAGTGAGATAAGCAGGGAAGAGGATGAATATGGGATGATCCTACTTAAAGACAGAAGTTGAAAAATAAGAACAGAAGGGGAAAACACAGAACAGAACTTGGACTGGAGTTGGTATATTGAGCCAAAGTAAAAGACTCTGAGGTAAGGAGCAAGTGTTCAGGTTCTAGAACATGATGGTGGAACCTAGGTGGGGGGGGGGTTAGAGTGTTATGTGGAAAACTGAGGAGTGTTAAATATGTACCAACTACCGCATTTTACTGTTGACTGCAAACCATTAATTCCCCCAATAAAGAAAAAAAAGTGGGCATAAAATGTAAGTAGATGGTTCTCTGACAAAGAGATACACATGGCCCACAGACATATGCAGGAATGCTGCAATACTCTCATCACTGGAGAAATGCAAGTTAAAACTACATTGAGATGCCACCTCACACCTGTGAGAATAGACTTCATCAATAAAATAAGAGAAGATAAGTGTTGGAGAGGATGTGGAGAGAGAGGAACTCTACTACACTGCTGGTGGGAATGCAGACTCGTACAACCACTATGGAGAAAAGTGTGGAGAATCATTAAAGAAGCACAAATACTTATGATACAGCAATTCTACTCCTAGGCATTTACTCAAAAGATATAACACTGATTCAAAGGGATATGTACCTCCATGTTTATAAAAGCTTTATTCACAGTAGCAAAAACTTGGAAAACAGCCCTTGGACAGGTGACTGGATAAAAAAGTCATGGGACATGTACTCAATGCAGTACTACTCAGTAATAAAAAAAATACTATTGTATCTTCTGGGATTCAACAGATGGTACTGGAGAAGATTATGCATAGTGAAGCAAGCAAGGAGGTGAAGGACAACTTCGGAATGGTTTCATTCATATGCAGAATATAGATAATTGAACGTAAGATTGTGAAAAAAATTTCAACCTATATCTAAGACTGTGGGAGAACTATATTGGTTATCTATGGGGGGTGGAGAATGGGAACATGCTGGGACATTTTCTTTTGGGGGGCTTATCTCAGGTCTGGATCCCCTGGCATGACCGCTCTGTTGGCCACCAGAGATAGGCGCTGGAGAGAGTGTGACAGAAGGCAGCAGGAATGAGTACGCTGAGATCTCTCTCTAGAAAGCCGTGGGGAGGACGGACTCAGAGATCACTCAGGACACCATTGCAGAAATAGTGCATTTATTGTGCAGCAGAGCAGAGTTTTAAAGGGTGGTAGGGGGAAGCAGCTTATTCATACCTTTTATGGTCAAGACATCAGGGGGTAGAGAAATGGTGAGAGTCTTTCCAGTAAGTGGTCTAGCTAGTTTGGGGAATGAGGAAGTGAAACTGCCAGCTAGCACAGAGGGGGGAGGTGGGTCTTTGTGTAGGCAAGAGAGACTGACAGGGGAACTGAAACCTGTTAGTCAGGTTCCCCTGCTCGACCCCTGGGTGAGGGAGATTGACTGGCAACTGTACTTCCAGGCACTAGCGGGTGGTCCCTGTGAGTGGTCCACACCATGCCTGACCTCAGCCTCATAATTTCCCACAGGAACGTAGACCTTTGGTGACTGGAGTAGTGAGAAAAAAAAATGAATATACAGTACCACTGCTCAATAAAGAAAAAAAATAGGAAGAAAATCAGGCACTACCATAAACTACAGCTGAGTTAACAAAAAATTTCAAGTTTATTCCTTGGCGTTTGAGACTTAGTAGATACAAGAATGACTATAAAATCAGATACACATGTGTATGTAAAAGTTATATGGGGCAGGGTAGATAGCATAATGGTTATGCAAAGAGACTCTTATCCCTGAGGCTCCAAAGTCCAAGGTTCAATCCCTCCCACTCCTGTACCACCATAAGTCAGAGTGCTCTGGTAAAAAAAAAAAAAGAAAGAAAAGAAAAAAAGGTATAAGTTAATGAATCAAATGGATAATATTTAATTTTATAGGAGATTTAAGTTCCTAACAAAAATGAGCAAAAACAGAACTATAAAAATTACAGAACTGTAATTACCATATACTCCATACTCACAACCACCTCCTCCACTATCAATATCTTGCACTAGAGTGGAACATGTTATAATTCATAAACCTGCATTCACACACAATTGCCTCACAAAGTTCATAGCTTACATTATAGCTAATTCTTGGTTATCGTACATTTTATGGGTTTTGACAGTGTAAAGTGACATGTACTTACCAATGTAACATGACAGAATATGAGTTAAAAACATTTCTGTTTTTCCTCTCATTCCTTTTTAAAATATTTAGTTTGTTTATTTATTGGATGGAGACAGAAATCAAGAGGGAAAGGGAAGAGAGGGAGGGACAGATAGACACCTGGAACACTGCTTCATGGCTCATGAAGCTTCTACGCCTGCAGGTGGTGACTGGGAACTTGAACCTGGATCCTTGCACATGATAATATATGCACTAAACCATGTGTGCTACCACCCAGGCTCTCAATCTCTTTCGTTACTTATCCCAATTAATCTCTAGAACTCCTTCATCTTACTACTTTCTCCATAGTTTTGCACTTTCTGGGATGTCAGCATGGTTGGAATTACACTTTTTTGTTTTTTGCCATTGGGATTTCACTGCTCTGGGCCAACTTTTTCAGACAAAAAGGCAGACACAGGGGGTCCTGCGGTAGCGCAAAGGCTTAAGTGCACATGGTGCAAAGCGCAAGGATGGGTTTAAGGATCCCAGTTCGAGCCCAAACTGTAGGAGGGTCGCTTCACAGGCAGTGAAGCAGGTCTGCAGGTGTCTGTCTTTCTCGTCCTCTCTCTGTCTTCCCCTCCTCTCTCCATTTCTCTCTGTCCTAACAACGATGATATCAATAGTAACTACAACAACAACAACAAAAGGAAGACAGACACAGAGATAGAAAGAGAAAAAAAGACACCATAGCACCAAAGTTTCCCTAAGTATGGTGGGGGTTGGGTTCAAATCTGGATATCAATGCCTATGACAAAGTGTTGCTTGTCCTAACATTTAAACTTTAAAAAAAATTTTAATTTAATTAATTAATTTTATTTATAAATGTAATTATTGACAAGACCATGGGATAAGAGGGGTATAATTCCATATAATTCCCACCACCAGAACTCCATTATCCAATCCCCTCCCTTGAAAGCCTTCCTTTTTTTTGTCCTTCTAGGAGTATGGATGACATTTAACCTTTTAATATTGGCTTCTTTCACTTAATCATATGCACTAAGTAATCAACTCCATGTCTTTTTATGGCTTAATTATTTAATTATTTTTTCTTATATACTCCATTATATAGATGTACCATAGTTCTCTTATGCATTCCTCTCTGAAGATAACTTGGTTGTTTCTGAATTTTTGAAATTGTAAGATGATCCAGAACGTCCATGCAAAGACTTCTGTGTGTACATACATTTTCAGTTCATTTGTGTACCTACCAATGAGTGCCAACGATTTTATGCATTGGCAAGAATATATTTATATTTTGTCAGAAACCCTCAAGTAACTTCCAAAGTGTCTACACCACTTTGCATTCCCACCAGCAGTGAGTGAAAATTCCTCATGCTCCACATTCTCACCAGAATTTGCTGTTCTGAGTGTTCTGGATTTTGGCTATCATAATACATTTAAATTTATTTAAATTTAAATATCTAATTCCATTGCAGGAGGTTCACTTCCTAACAAAGTCCCAAAACCTAGATATAGACCAGGTCCCATGAGATAGGACACATGTTCACATGTATCCATAAATTAGGGCAGAATATATACCTGAAAGTAAAAGTACACAACAGTCTGTAGTGAGTCAGTATAAAGTTCATAATGAAATAGTGTCTACTAAGACTTAGAGACCCTCCTCACCTAATTCCTGTTACAGTTCTAAGTAAATAAATAAGTAAAATTATAGTGAGTGGCATCTCTCTGTTGCTTGTTTTCATCCCCTAATGACTATGATGCTGAGCATATCCTGAGATGCCTACTTGCCAACTGTAGGTCTCTGCTTGTTCTCTCACTTTCTGGACATTGCCTTTCACAAAATAGAAGTTTTAAATTTTAATAGTCTATCTTACCAATTATTTATTTTTGAATATATTTTTTAAAACCCCCAGGGACTCTACTAATTTTCACTAGCTTTCACACCACCTCAAATAAAGAAAGGAACATTACTTAAAAAAATGACTCTAAAAAAAAGACTTTTCCAGCTATTTAAAATCATTTACCCATGCTGGAGAGATAGCATAATGGGTATTCAAAAAGGCTTTTATAATAACCTTGGGTTCCACTAAAAGCCAGAACTGAGTTAAAAAAAAAAGTAAAGTCACCTATTCGTTAATTATTAGGGCCAAGTTTTTGCTTTCAAAAATATGAATATTTTCTTCTATTTTCAGCGTTATTAAATGTACTATTTTGATTAGGATTAAGTAGTAGATATTTTGATGTACTGTTCCCTTAAGAAGTATTATGTACTATTAAAAAAAGGACTAGATGGCAGCAACTAACAGTGCAAATAATATTTTTCTGTTAAATCACTTGGTCTGAGAAGCACTGCAGAAAAAACATTTGTTGGAAAAACTGGTTTCTCTAAACACACCAGCCAATGAAATTGCCTAAGAAATCTGGGTTCATATCGCATTCTTTTCCTGCTTGGGAAGCAAGATGTCACACTTCATCATCTTCAGAGAGAATACAATGAAAAGAATTATTAGGGAATTGGTAGAAAGGCAACTTTTTTTTTTTCATTTATGTTATAAAAAATGTATTGTCTAGAGGGTTTTTGGGTTATTTGACTTCTCAAACAAAACAAATGGTCAGGCTAATCAGATGAGATGTCAGCTAGGAGATTCAGGAAAGGAGATTAAATCAAACAGAAGTCACTGAACTCAGTGATATACGGCAACCAGAGGTAGTGGCTTCTGTCCCCTAGCAGGGAGAAGACAGTGGGCAGGAGTAACTCAAGGAAACTGTAAAGTTTACTTGGCACTATGCCTTTGGAATGTGTCCTTGGAGATTCCAGAAAGAATTAAAGGTGTCCAGGACAGTTTTAGACCAAGGGAGCATCAAGCAAAAGAGGAATTTCTGGTTACTGCATTACATTAAGTTCACACTTCAATAACATTATTTTTGTGTTTGTTTCAAACATCCAGAGATGGAAAATCACACCCAAAAGATGTGGTTGGGTTTCAAAAAAAGAAAAACATCTCTATGGAGGAGAAAACAGAACAGAGATGCTTGTTTGGAAGGAGCTGATCCATAAGGCATTTAACTCGTGACTCTGAGTTGTTTCTGTAACTTAAGTGGGACCTTAAACTGCTCTCTAAAAGATGGGGAATTAGAATTGAGCCCAGAGCTTGAAAGAAGAGTCTGGGTTGTTCACCCCTCTCTCTACCTGATATAAAAGAACTGCATCAAAAATGCAAGTTGGAAGATTTACTTTGTGGGCATTATCAAGAAGCTAAGAGTTTATAATGATAAATTCAAAAGCTTAGCTAAGTGGAAAATTTCCTGGAAAACTCAAATTAAAAGAAATTGAAACAGGAAAAAAAAAAAGATATCTAAATCAACTAACACTCATAAAAATAAATTAAGTTACTGGGAGAATTTCTTCTTCCTCCCAAAAGTCCAGGTGGCCAAAGATGGTTTCACAGAACTATTTTATCAAAATTTTAAGAAAGAGATAAAAATTTTTCAGGAAACTGTGAGGAGGTGGTTGAGCTCAGCAGGGCTCACAAAGCACCCTGCATTCCTGAGACTATGGCCTATCTACATAATCATTGTTTTGCCTGAAAGATCCCCACCCATTCCATTCCTTTGATCTATCTTCTTTCTACCCTCAAGACCCTCCCTGCCTGCAGGGTAGTATTAATCCTACCAGTTAAAACCCTCAAAAGAGTTGTTAAGGAAGTTTCTACCTTCCCAGCCCCTTTTGCCTTTTTCCTCCCCTTTCTCCTCCCCATTTCCGCTTCCGAATTGCCACTTCCGGGTCTTCCCTTTAAAAGCCTTGGCTCTCTGATCAATAAATACATTGCATTGCCTCACCATGAGCTTGGTTCATGAGTCATCTCCCTCGTGTAGCTGAGAGAGTAGCACCCTAGGCTGCCTTGGGTCACGTTCTCTCAGACCCAGAGAATACGTGCCAGGGAAGAGGCATCCCCATGCTAGCCTGGCAAAAATTGTGTACTATTGTGTTTAATTAGCTTTTTCCCCCCTTTTTTTGCCCTTGTTGTTTTATTGTTGTTGTAGTTATTACTGTTGTTATTGATGTCATCATTGTGGATAGGACAGAGAGGAATGGAGAGAGGAGGGGAAGGCAGAAAGAGGGAGAGAATGATAGATGCCTGCAGATCTGCTTCACTGCCTGTGAAGGCGACCCTCCTGCGGGTGGGGAGCTGGGGGCTCGAATTGGGATACTTACACGGGTCCTTGTGCTTGGCACCATGTGCACTTAACTCACTGCACTACTGCCCAACCCCCTGTAGTATTGTGTTTAGAGAATATAAAGAGAGGAATGTAAGTAATTCATTTAGCAAATCTAGTACAGCCTGGAGAGCAAAACTTGTAAAAGATAGCACAGAAATACTGTTGAACAATTTCACTTATGAAGATATAAGACTAATTATGTCATATTGAGAAGTGAATTTATTTATTTATTCATATTTTATTTTATTTTTAAAAAAGATTTTATTTATTTATTAATGAGAAAGAAAAGAGAGAAAAAGAACCAGACATCACTCTGGTACATGTGCTGCTGGGGATTGAACTCATGACCTGCTTGAGAGTCTAGTGCCTTAGCCACTGCGCCACCACCCGGACCCTGAGAAGTGAATTTATATATCTATCTTGTGACCAAGGGTTTGTGCCAAAAATGCAAGTTTGGTTTGACACAAAATCTACTGTATAAGCTAATGTATCATCTAGTTATAAACTTAATAGATGGAAGAGAAGCCAGTGACATTTAACACTCAAGCACTGGTGAGACAACTCAGCTTCATAGTACACCTGCTTTGTTATGCACACCACCCAGGTTTGACTGAGTCCAGCCTCCAGAACACAGGAGGAAGCTTTGATGTTATGACAACTTTCCTTCTCCCTCTCTTTTGGAGGAGTGATACAATTTCCAACTTAATTTATTTTATGGCTCTTAATTTATTTTATGGTTGACATAGGCATCATTTCTTCCTAACTTAATTTTGTTTATATTTCCAAAAAATTATCCAATCCGCCAACTTATTGAAATTTTCCGTTATATGGTATCATCTTCTTCATATTCAACATTTCCTCTGTTTATATTTGAAAAAGTTAGTTTGGAGTGGTGAAACCCTAGTGATGATAAAATAACACTCAGACCTAAGAAAAAACCAATAGAAATAAAAGGAATGTTTATAAAATGAGAACCATTGTGGCAACTCTCTTTAATTTGTTTCTCTAGATTCTCTTGCCACATCACTCTACCTTATTCTCCTCCTATGAGAACTTGTAGGAGGCAAGGTGGTGGTGCATCTGGTTGAGCACACACATTATAGTGAGTGAAGACCTGGGTTCAAGTACCTGGTCCCCACCTGCAGGGGGTAAGCATCATGAGTGATGGAGCAGTGCTGTACATGTGTCTCTTTATTTCCTCCTTGATTTCTCTCAGTCTCTATCCAAAATAAACAAATATAAGTTTCAAAAATATAAAAAAAGAAAAGGGATTGAATAAAAGTTAAAAAGAAAAGAACTGTAGTTTCTCTCGCCTTCTGGTTTCCTATTAAGTTGGTTACTGGCAGGAGATCTAAGAGGAGAAAGGGAGTGAGTTCATGAGGTGAAATTTAAGCCAATCTTTGGAGATGAGGGAATTTTCAAGGAGACCATTTGAGAACACATCTTATGGGCTGGAGACTACCTCCATTTTAGGCTGCATCTGAGCTGTAGAATAAGAAGGTGAATCAGGACCGAAGGGACAGTAATGATCAGTACTGCAACAAGGAACCAGTACATTTGATTAAGAATTTCCTGACAGATGATATACTTAAATGCTGTAGTTTTGGCCAGTGATGTTGCCTGAACATATGGAGAACCCAAGCAAATAAGTTAACAGGCAGCAGAGAAAACTAAAAAAGTTTGTTAAAATAGACAAGCCAAGAAATAATCACTAAGGGAGGTGACAGGCAGACGGTAAAGAACCAACTGCCAGTAGTACTGGGTAGGGTCTATATTCATGCCTATAGTTTTGGGGGTTGCTCAAGAAAACTGCATCTTCCTGCCTTATTTTATGCATGAAGACAATGTTCTTTCTTTCAAATCCTTCATCAGTGGTGGTCAACAGCCTGGGATGGATGGAGGAACATTTCTCTATCAAAGCTCTTAATCAAGGTGGATTGTGAGTCTCATTATTTCTACCATGCTGACATATTAACTGGTTTATGAGAAAGTTTTGATGCCTTAACTGCATGACTGACTGCACTTTTGCTCAGCTTTGCTAATACTTAGGCCACTAGCCTGGCAAATGCAGCAAGGCTTTTAGATCCCAGCAGTTCCAAGTGAACCTTATGCCATGACCTGATGTGCATTTGCAGAGTGAATGTTCAGGAGGTAGACGGTGCCAAGTATACAACTCAAATTATTTAGGATGCAATTAAATTTGGTTTAATAATTAAAAATACTTTTTGAATTTTCTCTGGCAGTGATTAGGCTATTAATTAGCATGTCATGGGAACCCAGCATTTATTATCCTATCAAAAAACCCATTTGTGGTAGAAAATGTGCTGAACCTCATTTGTGAAGATAATTATAGTTGATATCTTTGGTAGTGTCTGCCAAGTTTCCAGTAATTTCCCTCTTCTCTGAGAACTGTCTCCATAATCTATAAGGAGGGGCGACTCTTGTGCCCCTTTCTTGCTTACATCTTTTGATCATAGTTGATTGGACCAGAACAGAAATTATGAACAGAACTGAGCCAATAAGATCTTTTCTCTCAGGAATATGGAACTGGAGCCAAGAAAGCCAGGCCAATCTGTTCATTTGTTTGGGACTATCAAATGCAAATTCAGGGTGGCCGTATTTTTACCATGTTCTTGGGGAGCAGAGAAAGTCAATATAAATGAGAAAGACTAAAACAAGTACAGGGAAAAGAACGTAAGAGAAACATTCAGAGTTCCACTTTTCAGTTTCTAAGGTACAGCTCTTCCATTAATGTTCAGATAACACCCAACACCTGGTTCAATTAGACATTCTTCTGTCCTTATAATTCATTATATAGCTTGCCTTGGCTGGTGAATTGGAAAAATAATGATGCTATAATCTACCATGGTTTGACATTTACTTTTTTTCTGCCAGGGACAATGGACTTCATTTTTATTCATTCATTTGCTTATTTTCTCATCATTATTTATCCACAAATATTTATAAGGTAAATATTGTGCCAGTGACTGCAGAAATAAAACTGACTATGGAATATTATTTGTATTGAAATGATTCATTTGTCTTGATTTTTTCATCTTTAACTGGTTGTTTTGACCATGAAGATAGTACTTGAAAGACCAAAGTTCTCTTTCAGAGTTTGATTGACTAGAAAGAATCAAAATCTAACTCTAGCTTATTTGGGTTGATAGACATAAAAAGTGTGCTGTGACTTGTACACTACAAAAAAATTAAATTAATTAATTATCTAATTAATTTTTTAAAAGAGTATATTTATTTATTTAGGAGAAAGATAGGAGAGAGAAAAAGAACCAGACATCACTCTGGTACATGTGCTGCCAGGGATAGAACTTGGGATCTCATGGTTGAGAATTCAATGCTTTATCCACTGCACTGCCTCCCAGACCACCTAATTAATTTTTTGTTAGCAGGGTTATCACTGGGATTCAGCGACAAGATAATCCCACTGCTCTCACCAGCCATTTTTTTTTATTTGATAGAGTGTGAGAGAGATAGAGAAAAAGAGAGATAGCAATGTTCCATTGTTCATGAAGCTTCCTTCAGATGAGGACCAGGGACTTGGATCTGGGTCCTGGTGTGTAGTAATGTGTTCTCTCAACCAGCTGAGCCACCACTAAGTCCCAACGCAAATATTTTTCACTAACTATATTAAAACTCTACTTGAATTATTCAGCTAAGAGAATCTACAGGAACATGTATTAAACAACTCTTTTTGAAAGGATGCACAAGACCCAGAAATAATTGTCTAGTTTTGTGAGAGATGTGCCTAAATTTACAAATTGATACAATTTTGAAATTAGTATACTTAAAACAAAACCAAACAATATTTTGAGATTTCTATTTTGGGAAAAGATGACCTTTTATGACCAAAAGATATATTCACTTCTAGAAGATAGGTAAGTAAAAAAGAAAAACAAACCCTGAATTATAGATAATTCCTAACAAATGAACAAGAATGCCTTTAGGATTTGTTTAGGTTTTTGGCAGAACTGTGCACCAAGCGGGATTCAGCTTCAATTCCCTATTTCAAATATCGGTGATAGATCCTGCACATGAGAAAGGCCTAAACCTTCCCCATAGTCCCCATAGGTGATGTTCATTTTCATGAACCCCCTCAGATCTCTTTCTCTTTCTAGGTTAAAAATTCTTGAAACTTATACTTCCCTAGGGGAATTCACTAGATATTTATTTAGGTGGATGCATTTAAAACCCCTTCTTTGCTACCTTAGAATACAATGTCCTTAATTTCAACAACCAGCTAGTTAATATTTAGAATGATAAAAGGTTAGAAACAGAAGAGCCCTAAGATGTAGTAGAGATTATATAAACTGGTAGCTAAGAGGATGAGCTTAATATCTAGTTAATATCTGAACTCTGTGCTTGGGCAGGTTACTTGACTCTTTGAACCACAGGTATAAAACAAGGATAATACTTCCTTTCTCACAGAGAAGTATGAAGAGATCTAATTGCTGACACAGATCAGTTGACTAACTCTTAATAGGTTAGTAGTGGTAGCTTATCACCATTGATTTCCTCATACTATTCCAACTAATGAGTGCAAGATTCTAGTCTCTTGAGGTTTACCATAACTTTGGTACAGTATTTTCTTTTTTTGACACTGGTCAAATTAATATTAAAATCACTACACAGGGAAATTATAAAGAAAAAAAGTCTTTGCAACTGACATTCTCTTTAATAGAATTCTTATTATCTTGATCATTCTTAAGATCCCTCTTTCATAATTATAGTTAAAAAGGGATATTACCATTAAATCCAAGAAATTCCTATGAAGCTTTTTAAATTCATCTTACTTGAAGTCTTCGGGGTGGATGTCTCTTAATAATACTTGTTTCGCCCCGTTCCAGTGGGATGTCAAAATACATGGCCCTAGGCACTTGAAGAATTAGGAGGAGAAACAAGAACAAACCATTAAAGACAATTTACTGTTAAATTAGTCTGCACATTAGTAATTAGACTTTAACACAATTTTGTGTCTTTTCATTAACACTGTGTTTCAGCTATAGATAGAATGTGGTGCTGAAACACGGAAAACAAAAGTCCTACATTAATACAAATGATAAAATACTTGTAGTTTTATACAGATGCACCAAAGTTAGATAGAGAAAGGCAATAAAGAAATGGAGCAGGAGTATATATACATACAGTATATAGCACTGTAGGTTTCTAATTCAGTACTCCCCTCCCAACGAGGTAAAGAAATTCCTACAAGTTTCATTGTAAGGTAAAATAATATTATTCTTGATGAAATAAATCCTGAAACACAGACATATTTTATTAACAAACAGAAAAGCTTAACAAGTCCATCCATTATGGATTTCACTTTAAGCTTAATTTTCTTGGTCCCTTGTGACTACTACACAATGTTTCATAAATGAAATTCTTGTCTTAAAAATTTGGTAGCCTTCTGATTTCTATATTGTGATGATTATATTATATTAATATATTACAATACTTTTGCATTGAAATAGGAAAAATCCTTGGGCCAGTATGTGTTTGTGTTTCTATCCATAAGGCAACTGAATGCTCCCTTTAAGGAGTTTGCTAACAATGTCCTGATTTTCTTTCAAGAGATGTCAGCACATAAGATAGGACACAAACACCTTCACACCTATGGACATCTAATCTTTGATAAGGGGGCCCAAAGTATTAAATGGAAGAAGGAGGCTCTTTAATAAATGGTGCTGGGAAAACTGGGTTATAACATGAAGAAGAATGAAATTGAACCACCTTATCGCACCAGAAACAAAAATCAACTCCAAATGGATCAAAGACCTGGATGTCAGACCGGAAACTATCAAATACTTAGAGGAAAACACTGATGAAACACTTTCCCACCTAAACCTCAAGGACATCTTTGATGAAACAAACCAAATTGCAAGGAAGACTAAAGCAGGACAGAAACAATAGCATTGTGGTCTAGGAGGTGGCACAATGGATAAAGTGTTAGACTCTCAAGCATGAGGTCACAAGTTCAATATCCAGCAGCACATGTGCCAGAGTGATATCTGGTTCTTTCTCTCTCTCCTCTTATCCCTCTCATAAATAAATAAATAAATAAAATATAAAAAACCTAATAGCATTAAAAATGTAAGCATTTTTGGCAAAATTCTTTTTCAGCATCTTGACAACCTTCATATGATGGTCTGAGTGATAGCGCCCAAAAGTTAATTTGATTCTTTCAAGTGACATAGACTGTATCAGGTCATTCTTTTAATCCTTAGTTGATAGGCTAAGAAAACTAATAAGGTGAATTGCCTAAAATGATATAATTTGGTACTGATATTAGAATATGGGTCTCTTAAAACAGTAGCCAAAATATACACTGTCCTCATTATTTTAAATGTGATGTTGTCACTTAAAAAATAAGACGTGTTTTCAATAGGTACCCTAATGCATTAGAATCAGCTTTAATGCTCGATAAGGGCAAGAGAACAACACACTTTCATAATGGCCCAAGGCCTTAGTCAGGGAATCCTGGGATTCTCACATAGACATGATAGGCTTAGACCTCTAACAGATCCCTCTCTCCACTGTCCCTGGTCATCTCCATCAGGAACAACATAATGGACCCTCCTGTGGGCCTCTAGAGGACTTTGCCCTCAATGTAGAACAATAATAGTAGGGACTGCCCCACACTCCAAAGGGAGGCTGGGTCAACATATTCTGCTACTCAAGGAAAACAGGTCCTGCAATGAATACAGCCTAGAATGTCCCTAGCTATGACCACAGAAAGTGAGCTCAGACCTACAGGGAATCAGAGGTTACACAGGCTCCTGTGCTAAACATTAATAGATATGGGTCTCAGATCAGATCAATGAGGCATACAATTAATGGTAATTAATATGCTTTCCCCAAATTTGGGTACTGCTCTCTTTCCTGATCCAGCTTCTGGTCCTACTTCCAACTCTGTCACCATCTCCCCAGACAATTACCTTTACCCCACCTGGATGTTGGTTGTTAGGTTCAGGCAAAAATTAGTAAAGTTATAGGTCTCTTGGAATATACCTAAAATAGACATCCTAGCTTTTTCCAAAATAGAGATCCCAAATCCTGATGCATGATAGTGGAAAAGAACTTAGATTGGGGGAGGGGAGTTGTCTTGAAGACACTTATCACAAAGAGACAAGAAGTTGTACCTATATGTTAACACCTATACTGAGGAGCCAGCTGCTGGTACACCTGGTTAAGCGCTCACATTATAGTGCGCAAGGACCAGAGTCTTTCAAGCCCCCGGTCCCCACCTGCAGAGGGAAAGCTTCACAAGTGATGAAGCAGGGCTGCAGGTATCTCTCTGTCTCTCTATCTCCCTCTCTCCTCTCCATTTCTCTCTGTCTCTATCCAATAATAAATAAGTAAAAAGTAAAAAGTAAAATAAATAAGTAAAAATAAATAAGTAAAATAAATAAGTAAAAATAAATAAGTAAAATAAATAAGTAAAAATAAATAAGTAAAATAAATAAGTAAAAATAAATAAGTAAAATAAATAAGTAAAAAAAAAATCTATAGTGTAAATCATTAACCTCCTTCACCCATAGTGGCAAAAAGAAAAAAAGAAAAGACTCTTGAAAGAAACAAGGGAAATTTTCATGCATGAAATTAATAATGAAAAATGGGTCAGATCTGCTAAGTAGTAAAAGAAAACTAAGGTTGACCAATAACAGCAAGTTATTTGTGTTATTGACTGAGACCATGAAGAAAAGAGAAAATAAAATATTTGTGTATGTGTGTGTATATATATATACATATATATTTACATTATATAGGTAAATTTCTCTTCCAAGTTAGAATTTTAATTATTATCATTCCTGTCATATAACATTTTACATGTCTAGTAAAATGTTCCAGGATAATTTATAATCAGTTGGTGCTCCAAACTTCCAATCATAATGGGAAGATTTCTCTTATTTTTTCAGGTAAGCATAAAGAGTGTGTGGGGGTGTGTGTGAGATGACTCATATAATAAATCAGTTCTGTTGTAATAAATCAGTTCTGTTGGGGTAATTTCCAAATAAGGGATAGAATGAATTTTTTCCTAAAGCACTGCTTTCAAAGAAGCAAAATCTGATGCATTAAATTGTACAAGAGATTTAACTTAGAGCACAACAAGTATGTCATTGTTGTGATTTATCAGTCTCTAGTTTTTAACTCTTTGGCAAAACCAGTTAAAGTCATTGAAAGATAAAGCAAAAGGAAGCAAAACAATTTTTCTCCTTAGAAAATCATATACCACCCACCTGCAGGGGGAAAGCTTCACAAATGGTGAAGCAGAGCTACAGGTGTCCTTCTGTCTTTCTCCCTCTCCACCTCCTTCTTCCCTCTCAATTTCTCTCTGTGTGTATCTAATAAATAAATAAATAAATAAATAAATAAATAAAACAAAAAAGAAAAGAAAACCATGGGAGTTTTGGGGGTCGGGCGGTAGCGCAGAGGGTTGAGCGCACGTGGTGCAAGGAACAAGGACCAGCATAAGGATCCTGGTTGGAGCCCCCAGCTCCCTACCTTCAGGGGAGTCGCTTCACAGGCAGTAAAGCGGGTCTGCAGGTGTATTTCTCTCCTGATCTCTGTCTTCCCCTCCTCTTTCCATTTCTCTTTGTCCTATCCAACAACGACCAACATCAATAAGGACAATAATAACCACAATAAGGCTGCAATAGCAAGGACAACAAAAAGGAGGAAAAAAACGGCCTCCAGGAGCAGTGGATTCATGGTGCAGGCACTGAGCCCCAGCAATAGCATTGGAGGCAAAAAAAAAGAAGAAAACCATATACATAAGTTTATACACCCTTTTTAAATGTACCCAGGCTACTTATTCAGTCTCCTATTGAAAGATGTTCCCTTACATTTCAGTGATTTAGAGATTTTCGGAGGTTTTTAGAGTCAGGTAGATGAGTCTACCGATAGCAATCCTTGGCCAAAGTAACATAACTCACACTGGGCTCTATGGTTACCTGCTGAATATCTTCCATACCAGCTCTCCCGTAGAGGTGGCAGCTCTCCTTCCAAAGCTTTACTCTGGTACTGAAGTCCAGCAAATGAGTACGAACTCTTTTCTTCCAGGCTCTGACTGAATGACAAGTCCACTGGAGTTTCTGGAATCTCTTCTTTGTTTTGCAAAGGTGCTACTTTGGTTCCCCTAGGGTGAGCCTTAGAGTGGCTCAGGCCCATTTCACATCAAAGACATTTAAAGGAAAACCATGAAGGAAGTGGTTTCAGAGACCTTTATTGTCCCCTGTTTTAACCAAGGTGCTTCAGAAGTGGAATCCTTTATAAAGCAGTTACTTCTTTCATAGTTTTCTAGCCACATTACAACACACACTAACCCCTATAGCAACTTCCTGGGAGGCTGGTTTCCATAGAGACATCCCTTCACCTCCCACTTTGCCATTTCAGACCCAAAGAATTTAGTTAAAAATTGACTTGCTAATGCTGCTTTCTGAAATACTCTGTGGTATGAATAGTAACTACTATTGATCATTAAACTACTTTCTACCACCAGGTAGACCATTAACAGACTGAGAAGTTTAGAGAAGTCTTAAACTTGACCCTTTTGTGGCACGTAGCTTAATGGTACACCACCTGTAAGAACTACCAACAGAGAATAGTTAATTTACATTTAGAAATAAAAGAGTGTATGGTGATCATGATGCATTTTCCTAACCTTAGGGGTCTTATTTTTCATCTGCAACAATTTAATAGTGAAGCTTTGGCTCAGGTTTAAGTTCCCCTGGGCCCCACTCCTGAAGCAAGGGAAACTTCACAAGTGGTGAAGCAGTGCTGCCTGCAGGTGTTTTTCTTACTCTTTCTCTCTCTTTTCCTATTTCCCTTTCAGTTTTAATCTCTATTCAAAATAAACAAATAAATATATAAATAAATATAAAACAAAGCAAAGCAAAACAAAAAAGGTATTGTCATATATAGAAACTAGAATTTTAATTTACATAAACCTGATATAACAATTTGGCTAACTCTTTTGGTCAGCTAATTTATGATCCCTTTATGGGAATGTCTAGATTATTTCTTGTGCTAAGAAAGATGCAACCAAACAATTAAAAAATGGTCAGTAAGCGAAAATACCATTCATGTGTTAAGAAAATGTATCCGGGGATTCCGGAAGATGGTGGAATGAGAAGCTGCTAGTGGCTTGAGCTCTGACAACATCTACTGGAAACGGTAGGATTTCTTGCCTTTAGTAGGACAGTAAATAAGGGGTCCTAGTGGTGACACCAAGAAGGTGACTATAACTCAATTAGGGTTGGAAAATAGAGTAAAAAGAAAGGGAGTTTTTTTTTTTTTTTTTTAAATTATTATTCCAAAGTGCATCCCTCCCCAACCAGTCCCTGGGGGCCAGAGATCTGCTCCTAGCAGGCTCCCCTGCTGAGCTTCTTTCTTTACCAAGATTCCTGTCCCACCAGGGGGTGCCATTCATTCTAATTCTATTCCTTTCTGAAACCTTTGGCCTTTTCTTTTTCTAGGTAGCCAATTCCAGATTCAGATATTCCACCAAGCAGAGTTTTACTCAGACAGGGAAAGACCATCAGAGATTTTATTATTATTATTATTTATTCTCTTAGTGTATTCTCCATTGCTAGCAGACCGGGTATCTTATTCACTGCTAAAGTAACTTATTTCACTCTGTCTACTGCCCCTACCCATTCTCTTCCTCCCCCCATAGCTAATTAAATAATAATAAATAAATAAATAAATAAAACTCTTTCCTTTCACTGCTCTTTTATTACTGTTCTTTTTCTTATCTTTTTCTTTTTTCTCTCTCTCTCTTTTTTTTCTTCTTTTTCTCATTCTTGTCATCCTTTCTTCCTTCCTCCTTCAGCTTTCTGAATTCACTGATAAGCATCTGGGAATTATTATGGGGAAAAAATCTGACCCAGAGTGGACTCTCTCTGTCTGTATCTCTGCTCTACTTCCCTTTCTCCTTTAGCTACCCCTAGAATATACAATGGATAGTAGATTTGCAAAAAAAGAGAGAAGACTCAAATTAATAGAATTGTAAACGATGGAGGAGATATCCCAACAGACACCACAGAAATCCAGAAAATCATGCGAAACTTCTATGAAGAACTATATGCCACCAAGCTAGAGAATCTGGAAGAAATGGAACAATTCCTAGAAACATATGCCATTCCAAAACTGAACTAAGAAGAACTACAAAACCTAAATGCACCAATCACAGACAAAGAAATTGAAACTGTTATTAACAATCTCCCCAACAACAAAAGTCCTGGACCAGATGGCTTCACAAACGAATTCTACAAAACTTTCAGGAAACAGTTAGTACCTATACTTCTTAAGCTTTTCCATAAGATTGAAGAACCAGGAATACTCCCTTCCACCTTCTATGAAGCCAACATCACCCTGATACCAAAAGCTGATGGGGACACAACAAAAAAGGAAAACTACAGACCAATATCTCTGATGAACATAGATGCCAAAATATTAAACAAGATCTTGGCCAACCGGATACAGCAGCATATCAAAAAGATTGTTCATCACGACCAAGTGGGATTCATCCCAGGAATGCAAGGCTGGTTTAACATCCATAAGTCAATCAATGTCATTCACCACATCAATAAAAGCAAAGCCAAAAAACACATGATTATCTCAATAGATGCAGAGAAAGCCTTTGACAAAATCTGGTACCCATTCATGCTCAAAACTCTAAAAATAATTGGAATAGATGGGAAATTCCTCAAGATAGTGGAGTCTATATATAGCAAACCTACAGCCAACATCATACTCAATGGACAGAAGCTGAAAGCATTCCCCCTCAGATCGGGGACTAGACAGGGCTGTCCACTGTCACCATTACTCTTCAACATAGTATTGGAAGTTCTTGCCATAGCAATCAGGCAACAGAAAGAAATCAAAGGAATACACATTGGAAGGGAAGAAGTCAAGCTCTCACTATTTGCAGATGATGTGATAGTATACATAGAAAAACCCAAAGAATCCAGCAGAAAGCTACTGGAAGTAATTGGGCATTATAGCAAGGTATCAGGCTACAAAATCAATGTACAAAAATCAGTGGCATTTCTTTATGCAAACACTAAGTGTGAAAAAGAAGACATCCAGAAATCACCCCCATTTACTGTTTCAGCTAAATAAATAAAATACCTAGGAATAAACCTGACTAAAGAAGTGAAAGACTTATATACTGAAAACTATGAGTTGCTACTCAAGGAAATAGAAACTGATACCAAGAAATGGAAAGACATCCCATGCTCATGGATGGGAAGAATAAATATCATCAAAATGAATATTCTCCCCAGAGCCATATACAAATTTAATGCAATACCCATCAAAGTTCCACCAAGCTTAAGAGAATAGAACAAACACTATAATCATTTATCTGGAACCTGAAAACACCTAGAATTGCCAAAACCATCTTGAGGAAAAGAAATAGAAATGGAGGCATCACACTCCCATATCTCAAACTATATTATAAAGCCATCATCATCAAAACAGCATGGTACTGGAACAAAAATAGGCACACAGACCAGTGGAACAGAATTGAAAGCCCAGAAATAAATCCCCACATCTATGGAATCTAGTCTTTGATAAGGGGGCCCAAAGCATTAAATGGAAGAAGGAGGCTCTCTTCAATAAATGGTGTTGGGAAAACTGGGTTGAAACATGCAGAAGAAATAAACTGAACCACCGTTTCTCACCAGAAACAAAAATCAACTCCAAATGGATCTAATACCTGGATTTTAGACCAGAAACTATCAAATACTTAGAGGAAAACATTGGTAAAACAGTTTCCCACCTACACCTCAAGGACATCTTTGATGAATCAAACCCAGTTGCAAGAAAGACTAAAGCAGAAACAAACCAATGGGACTACATCAAATTGAAAAGCTTCTGCACATCCAAAGAAACTATTAAACAAACAAAGAGATCCCTCACAGAATGGGAGAAGATCTTCACATGCCAGACATCAGACAAGAAACTAATCACCAAAATATATAAAGAGCTCAGCAAACTTACAGAGGAGATCTAAAAGGCAAACAAACATATTGTTGAATTCCTCTTGTTACTTACTGTTTGCCTCTTTGGGGTGATGTGCAGGGCTGCATTTCTTGAGTTTCTTCCTCCCCTCCTGCTCCAGCTGTCCATGCACAGTTACCAACTTTCAGACAGTGATGTTTCCACCTTTACCACAAATCCCACACACAAATGTCATAGGAATCTGGAGATTATAATCTTTCTTTTTTTTTTTTTTTATTTAAGAAAGGATAAATTAACAAAACCATAGGGTAGGACAGGTGCAACTCCACACAATTCCCACCACCCAATCTCCATATCCCATCCCATCCCCTGATAGCTTTCCCATTCTCTATCCCTCTGGGAGCATGGACCCAGGGTCACTGTGGGTTGCAGAAGGTGGAAGGTCTGGCTTCTGTAATTGCTTCCCCGCTGAACATGGACGTTGACTGCCCGGTCCATAATCCCAGTCTGCCTCTCTCTTTCCCTAGTAGGGTGGGTCTCTGGGGAAGCGGAGCTCCAGAACACATTGGTGGGGTCTTCAGTCCAGGGAAGCCTGGCCTGCATCCTGATGGCATCTGGAACCTGGTGACTGAAAAGAGAGTTAACATACAAAGCCAAACAAATTGTTGAGCAATCATGGACCCAAAGCTTAGAATAGTGGAGAGGAAGTGTTAGGGGGGCACTCACTGCAAACTCTAGTGTACTTCTGCTTTCAGGTATATATTTTGCAGTAGTTTATGGACACGTGTGAACATATGCTCTCTCTCACAGAACCTGGTGTATATCTAGGTTTTGGGACTTTGTTAGAAAGTGAACCACCTGTGATGGAATTAGAGTATACTATGAAAGGAAAGGTCTCCCCCGAATAATGAAGCTGAAGGGTTGTCATTCCACACGTGAAGTCTCTGGACACAGTTTGAAGTGAAGCATGTTGAGGTGGCAATCATTGCATTGATTAGGTTGCGATCGGCAGATGCAACATTATTTGATATGGATTGGGAGAGGCATACGGGAAAGTGGGCCCTATCCAAGGGTTCCAGGACTGGGGGAAGTAGAGGCTCTATAGTGGAGATGTGAGGTTCCTGCTGTCTTAGGGTTCAAAAAGACAATCGATAGTTAATGTTATCATCACATTATTTGGTAATTGGGTTAACTTTGAAAAGTCCTTTTGTTAGGGTTGGCTGTACAGTACCCAGTATCTTGTATATAGCTGTGCTATTGGTTGCTTCTGATCTACTTGGTCTAGGCTTTTGAGAGAGTCCGCATATCAAATACACAGTCTATATATTAAAAAGACTAAGTCTGTGTTTTAAAAAACTTCGAGACATACAATTAATTTTCCCCCTCTTCTTCTTCTTCTTCTTCTTCTTCTAGCGTTTGCCCTTCTTCCGTAGCCAGTCAACAGCGTCAGGTTGAGCCTGATGTAAAGTTTCGAGACCTCCTTTGAATCTGGAGAGGTGGCAGTCGTTGACTATGTGGGTCATAGTCTGTCTGTAGCCGCAGGGGCAGTTCGGGTCGTCTCTGGCTCCCCAGCGATGGAACATAGCGGCGCACCGGCCACGGCCTGTTCGATAGCAATTGAGGAGGGCCCAATCATAACGTGCTAGGTCAAAGCCGGGTTGACGCTTGCAGGGGTCTGTGATGAGGTGTTTGTTCTTTACCTCAGCTGACTGCCAACTCTGTTTCCAAGAGACTGGAACAGAGAAGTTCAGTGTAGGCATAGGGGACCAGATTGGGTGACGAGACGTCAAGCGTTGAACAGGGTGGGCGAAGATATCCGCGTATATTGGCAGGTCCGGTCGAGCGTAGACGTGGGAAATGAACTTAGATGATGCCGCATCCCGACGAATATCTGGCGGGGCGATGTTGCTAAGAACTGGCAGCCATGGAACCGGGGTGGAACGGATGGTTCCAGAAATTATCCTCATCAGTGATTTGGTGGGTTCTTGAAGTCATTCTAGTCCTGTCTTGTTGCGGTCCCAGGTGATCCTCTTTGGTATTCCTAGTTGACCTGGGACAGGAGAGGAGAGAAACACAGCTGCTGCTGCTCATAGCTCCGCCTCAGCAAGTCTCTTCTTTTCCACCCTTTAAGCATATTTTTCATTCTCGTAACCCTAACTTTAGCCCCCTAACTCTATCCTTTACTTCTCAAAACACATTGCTAAAGAGCTAACAGGTTTAGTAAGTCTTCATAGCCAATAGAAGTCATCCAAAAAGATGGTGAAGTTTTATTTATTTTTTTTTACTAACTTGTTTTATATTTTATATACAACATATATTTTTTTCTGTGGCAGAATTACTTGCAAGGAAAAATCACACATGTTAAGAATATCTACAAATAAAACCCTCTCATACTAATTAGGGGCTATTTTAATTATAAATATTAATATCTAGTCAATTTATTTATTTATTTTTTAAAAAGTCCCTAGGGCCAATGGTGGTGCATCCAGTTGAGCTCAAATGCTGCTGTGAGTGAGCACCTGGGCTTGAACCCTTGCTCCCTACCTGAGAAGGGAAACTTCAGGAGAGGGTGAAACAGTGCTGCAGTTTTCTCTCTTTTTAGCTTCTTCTCTATCTCCCTTTCCCCCTCTCAACTTTTTTCCTGTCTTATCAAATAAAATGGAAAAAAAAGAAAAAAGCAAAAATAGCTACTTGGAGCTGTGGATTTATTTGTTATGTTGGCATTAAGCCCCAGTGATAATCCAGGTAGTGAGAGATAGACAGAGAGAGGGAGGGATTGAGAGAGAGAGAGAGAGAAAGAGAGAGAGAGAGGAGAGAGAGAAAGAAGTTTTTGGCTTTTCTCCTTTTCACTTCCTCCTGTTTCCCCTTCGCTGTTGCTATTCATGTCCACCTTGTCTCGGGACCCACCATGCTGCTTGCCCTGGGACCTGAACACATGTATTTGAACACTGATAACTAAGTTTAACAACTCATAGCTAACCAATCATTCTCCCTTTACTTATTCTGCTACTACGGTCTTATGTACCTAAATAACTCATGTTGTAATAAAACTGACATTTGTTAAACACCCCCCCCAAAAAAAAGAGTGAGAAAGAAAAGGGGAGGCCATAAACTAGGGCAAAATATATACCTGAAAGCAAGAGTACACAATAGTCTGTAGTGAGTACCCCCCAACACTTCATCTCCACTATGCCAGCCTTTAGGTCCATGATTGTTCAACAATTTGTTTGGCTTTGTTAACTCTATTTTCAGCCACCAGGTTCCAGATGCCAGCATGATGCCGACCAGACTTCCCTGGACAAACGATCCCACCAATATGTCCTGGAGCTCAGCTTCCCTAGAGCCCCACCCTACTAGGGAAAGAGAAAGGCAGACTGGGAGTTTGGATCGACCAGGCAACGACCATGTTCAGCGGGGAAGCAAATACAGAAGCCAGACCTTCAACCTTCTGCATCCCACAATGACCTTGGGTCCATGCTCCCAGAGAGTTAAAGAATAGGAAAGCTATCAGGGGAGGGGAGGGGATATGGAAATCTGGTGGTGGGAACTGTGTGGCGTTGTACCCCTCTTGTCCTATGGTTTTGTTAATGTCTCCTTTTTAAAATAAATAAAGAATGAAAGAAAGGAAGAAAGAAAGAAAGAAAGAGAGAAAGAAAGAAAGAAAGAATGAGAGAAAGAAAGAAAAGGGGGAGGCAGAGAGAGATGGAGAAACATTACAGCCCCACTGTATTATCTGTGAATATTCTTCTTGTGTCATCATGGTGTTCCCAGTGGATTCTCATGCATGGTAACATATGCATTCTACAGGGTGAATAATGTGTTGTTTTATGGTGTATTTATTTATTTATTGGTAGACACATAGAGACAAGTGGGAAGAGAGAGAGAGAGAGACTATAGCACTGCAGCTTCCTACATAGGAGCAAGGCTTGACACTTGGTCATGCAATGACAAAGCAGCACATTATCCAAGTGAGCTATTTCTTAAGCTCCTGTGGCCATTTAATTTTGATTGTGGAGAATATGAACCATGTAGAAGAGGTTGGTTATTTGCTGAGGAAATTATCAAAGAAATGCAGATTCATACCGTATTTGGTTTTATTTTTATCACTGGCTGCTTCAAGTTTTGTTTCTTTTGCAGATTTCTTAGCAATTCTATACTGCAATTTTCTTATCTGTAAAGTGTGGTTAATAAACTACTTTATGAGTAATGAGTTGATTGATTCCATTGATAGCTTTTAGAATACCTGACATACCATAATCTTAAATAGATATTAGCCAGTATTTTCTTCTGAGGAAGAATTGCTACATGTCTATATGTTTTGGCTACCACTGGTCAGAATATATTAAAATAGATATATTCTTGTCTGAAGAAATTTAGATTTACACACTGAGTGTTGTGTATTGTGCCAAAGCAAAGGACTCTGGGGAAGATGTGGGAGGGAGAAGCTGGAGAGGGTGTTGCGTATGGTGCATGTTGGTGGGAATGGATCTAAGTTGTGGGATGACAGTGTTTTGTAGACACTGTAATGGGCAGATGAGAAATTATACCCATGAGACAATAACTGTACTTTAAATCATTATGTTTCCATTAATATTTTTTTCTTCCAGAGCCCTGCTCAGTTCTGGCTTATCGTAGTACAGGGAACTGAACCTGGGCTTTGGAGTTTCAGACTTAAAAGTCTCTTTGCATAACCTTTATGCTATCACCCCATCCTAAAGTGATATTCCTTAGGACAGAA
>NW_026648072.1:0-67015 GCF_950295315.1 Erinaceus europaeus | reverse complement strand
ATGCCCCTGACTGACGGCGGAACCCACAGAGTTCAGCGTGAGGGTGGGGACGGGCAGGGAGCCGGAGAGAAGCAGACAGAGAGCTCTGGAAGATGCTTGTCTGTGGTGGGGGTCCAGTGTGGTGGGAGCTGGAAGGGGGACCAGGATAACCCAGGAAAGAGCCCAGGCCTCCTGTTCACGTCCCCTCTCTCTCTCTCTCTCTCTCTCTCTCTCTCTCTCTTTGGCTTAATGAGTCGAGCAAATCTGCCAGTTCCTCACCGAAAGTGTGATCTCAAGTTTCTTCAAAAGGGATGCAAAGTGGCTAATGGACTGGGAGAGGCTGCTTGTTGCATCAGAAGTACATTTTGTTTGTATTAAGACCTCGTTTAAGCATCAGTTTGAGGGAGAGCTGCTAAGAGGGCCGGTTGAATATGACTAATCCTGGTAACAACCTCAGAACATTCCATCTCCATGCACCAAGAGAGATCATTCTAAAAACATTTCAGTGTCACTGAGACAGGAAGCTGCTGTTAATATGGAACAAATTATAACGAGAAGAGAAGTCGCAAACATGATACTGAATATCTGTCTGTTGAGGAACTCGGCAGCAAATTCCATCCCTGTACCGACAGCATGGCGGGCTGCAAATCCTCTGTCTCCCCATCAGCCCCTGTTTCTGATGTCAGGAACGGCACAGCTAGACACAGATTAGTTTCTCTCTGAGACCTGGCACACACGCGCACTGGCATCACTGCCGGCGCAAACCTGAAACACTCAGCCCAACTTTGCCTGGAAATCCATCACAGGACACACATGCTCGCCAAAACATCTCCCCCACACAGATGCGGGCACTGCCACGGCGTTGAGTGGGTCCAGTTAAATGTGGGCATCTCCACAGCTCTAATTTTTTAAGTGATGCAGCTGAGGGTAGTGGTGCCACCCATGCCCAGACCTCCCCTCCTGGATCCACTGGGCAGATGCACTTCTGCTTGGCACACTGCTGGCAGCTGGCAGTCGAGGGAGGCTCTGATCCACCAGCCCACCCCCAAAGTAGCACAGTTTGAAGAGCTTGCTGGGCTGAAATCTGCAGAAGCATCAGGAGAGACCTGCTCAGAGGACTTCTCTGTGGCCTGGGGTCTAAGCCACCAAATGGCCTATTGGAGGAGAGCAAGCCTGCACCCAGGCCCCTCAGGCCCACACAGCCCACAGCCCCACGCAGGCTGCAAGCACACTGCCAGAGGACTAACAGAAAGCATGCGTCTGGCTAGGGTGGATGGCAGGCTCTTTTCTGGCTTAAGAGAGGTGACCGGGGCCGCGTCACGGTGCCACTGGTTGAGCGCGCATGTTATAAGGTGTAAGGACCTGGGTTCAAGCCCCAGTCCTCACCTGCAGGAGAAAAGCTTTGCAAGAGGTAAAGCAGTGCTGCAGGTATCTCTCTTTCTCTATCCCTATCTTCCCCTTTCCTCTTGATTTCTATCTCTATCAAAGAAAGAAAGAAATCATTTTATTTTATTTTGTTATTTATTTATTTTTAGCCTCCAGGATTATCACTGGAGCTCAATTCCTGCACTATGAATCCACTGCTCCTGGAATTCATCCCTTTCCATAGTTGTTGTTGCTGCTGTTGTTGAATATGACAGAGAGGAATCGAGAGAGGAGGGGAAGACAGAGAGGGGAGAGAAAGATAGACACCTGCAGACCCGCTTCACCGCCCGTGAAGTGACCACCCTGCAGATGGGGAGTCGGGGGCTTGAACCGCAATCCTTGCCCTTCGAATTATGTGTGCTTAACCCGGTATGCCACCACCCGGCCCCAGAAGAAATTGTTTTTAAAGAGAGAGGCAGCCCTGCTTCAGATGCATAAGAAAGCCGGTCATGATCCCCAGGGCTCACAAGAGGTTTAGGGAAGCCCTGGCCAACCACAACATTGGTGTGGGATTCCACAGTAAGACTAAGCTATGACAAGGCTCTTTTGCGGTACTGGGGGAAGTCCTTACACCTTCCCTGTTGCATAACTTAGGCAGCAAGTGTTTTAAGAAACCCCAAGATTTACAAGAGCTCACACTGCGGATACATTTGGATGAAATTGGAAGGGTACATGACAAGATCCACTTGCATATTTGAAAACAGTCCACATTGTCACAGAGAGGTCGTGTGAATCCTAATTTATTTATTTCTAGAAGGCCATGTGACTCTTTGGTATGTCTTTCATTTTTTGTTCAAATTAATAACTTAATTTTTTGCCACCAGAGTTATTGTTGATCCTAGGGACTTACCAGTGTCCCCTTCCCCCATTTTATTACATTCTTCCCCCCTTTTTAAAAAATTATCTTTCATTTTTTCCCTTTTTTATTCTCTTTCTTTCCTTGACAGAACAGGAAGGAATAGGGAGGAAGAGAGAGGAGGAAAGAGACAGAGAGACACGTGCAACACTACTCCACCTGCTTGTGAAGCTCCCTGCAGCAGAGAACCATCCTTGTGGGTCTCTGTGAATGGGCACGGGTGCACTGGGCTGGGTGTGCCAGCACCCACACCCTCATTTTCACTTAGATTTTAAACACTCAGAAGATTTTCTTCCTCTTTCCACTGAGCTCCCTGTTAAAAATCCAGCACACATGTAAAAATAAATAGCAGTGACAAACTGGAATCCACACACCATCGGAATAAGGCAACTGATCCTCAGACTCAACAAACCATCTCCCTTAGACCAGACGTGGCCTTTCAAAAGCAGCCAGAAATCTAGAGACTTATGCAAAACCTCAGGGTCTTTAAAAACTGCAAATTATTATTCTTATTTTTACTTCTAATGTGTGTTTTAAAAAGTGTCTCAGAGGCCAGGGGGTGATGCCCCAGGGGAAGTGCTCACATTACAGTGCACAAGGACCCAGGTTCAAGTCCCTGGCTCCCACCTGCAGTGGGTGGGTGATGGGTGGGGGAGGGAAGCTTCAGGAGAGGTGAAGCAGGGCTGCAGGCGTCTCTCTCCCTCTCTCTCTCCCCCTCCCCTCCCCTCTGTCTCTATTCAATAACAAATTAATAAACATATTTAAAAATAGTCTCAAAGCAGTGATATAGTAACCAAAATATTTCCATTTCACAATTTTCTTCTAGATTTAAGTATTTTTAAAAGTATTTTAAAGTATTTATTATTATTATTATTTTTTTAGATAGATGCAGAGAAAGAAAGATACAGAGAGAAACACCACAGCACTGCTCAGCTCTGCCTTATGGTGGTATGGGGAATTGAACCTGGGGACTTTGGAGCCTCAGGCATGAGAGTCACTTTGCATAACTATTATGCTCTCTACCCCTTCTCTCCCTCCCTTTTTATCTGCCCTCTTCTCTCAATTTCTCTCTGTCCTATTCAGCACTAACCCTGGAGGCACAAGCACAAAGAAAAAAGTTTTTTTTTTTAAAAAAATCATCGGTTTATTACAAGAGAGGGAATGAAAGAGAAGGGAGGGGACCAACAAGTCGGCCAGAGCACAGACCAACTCTAGGCATGGGGTGGTGCTGGTTAAGTTACTGCCTGAGTCAGTAGCTGCTCGGAGTTCATATCTGATGAATTCCATGGACAAGGCTAAGTCCATTCAGACTGCTCCAGCCCCAGATAAGACTTTGGTTAGGTGTGATCAAGCATGGGGTTATGTCACAACTGTACTTACTAGCCAGCTCCTCCATATATATATGCCAGGCTAGCTTCGTGGGTGGGAGAGAGACGACCAGAGACTCATGGCTGAGTGGTATGCAGTTCAGTCTTTCTTCATGTGAATGCAGCACAATCTAAGCTAAAACTAAACTCTATTCACAATCCTGTCCTTATATATATATATATATATACTCACCAAGTAGGGTGGAAACAGGAAGTGATGTAGAAAGGGTGGAGCGAAAAAATATTGGTGGAAATCAGGGTGACTAGGAGAGGGGGCGGAGCAAAAAGACATCTTGCGTGAACCAGTGGGGATTAAACCAATGCCCTGCAGGCAGGGTGGTGCTTAGTTAACAGTGGTTATGTAAACAGAATACAGTGTTAGGCAGGGGGGATCAAACCAATGAAACAGAAGGGGTTTTAGAAGCAGAATTAGAAGCAGACCAACACATATATATATCAATTACCGTGCCAACCTGCACTTAAGAACAGAGCCAGCCACAGGGAAGCGGCCTCCACCCACACCTGCACCCTCAGTGACAGGCTCTCATCATTGGCAGCACATCACGGCATCTGTCCCTGACTGTACTGTGTGGTCCCTCTATGCTTCAAGGGGTCCTGCTGCCTCTTGGCTCCCTGTTTTTTATTGTTATTATTATTATTTTAAAAAGGAGACATTAACAAAACCATAGGATAAGAGGGGTACCACTCCACACAATTCTCACCACCAGAACTCCTTATTCCATACCCTCCCCTGACAGCTTTCCCATTCTCTGTCCCTCTGGGAGTATGGACCCAGGGTCATCGTGGGATGCAGAAGGTGGAAGGTCTGGCTTCTGTCATTGCTTCCCCGCTGAACATGGATGTTGGCAGGTGGATCCACACTCCCAGCCTGTCTCTCTCTTTCCCTAGTGGGGCAGGGCTCTGGGGAAGCGGAGCTCCAGGACACATTGGTGGGGTTGACTGTCCAGGGAAATCTTTGTTCTTCCCACTTAGACCTTCCACTGACACTGTCACCCAGGAATCTTCCATCCACCTGTCCTCACACTCACCTTCTGATGCTAGGGATTTGAATGGTATCGTCTGTACACACACGCACACACACACATACACACGCACACGCAGACACATGCGCACAGGCACACATGCGCACACACACACACATGCACACACAAGTGCACAGGCACACTCGCACACGCACACACGCACACACACACACGCACACACATGGCACAGACACACACACATGCACACACAAGCGCACAGGCACACACGCACACGCACACGCACACACACACACACACACACACATCACACACACATACTTTCACAGGCACGCACACACACTCTGTCTTGGTCACTTTCACTCAAACAAGGAACACTGTGTAAGAGACAGAGCTCAGCCCCAAATCAGGGGCACTGTGGGCATCTTTGGTTTTAAGAAATTACTTCCATGTTGCAAGGCATGTCTCTGCATTCTGTATAGTCTGACTGCCTGCTTTCATATCCAGGTATCTTGATGAGTTTCCAACCAGTTTGGAAAGTGTTGTGCATTGCTTCTTCAGAATAGTTCTATCTAACTTTTCTGCTTATAGTCCGTTGGGAACATCAGTGGTGTGTATTCAAATGCTCCACATTCACCACACATCCCTGAGGCTTTGTTCAGTCCCCCTTCACTTGCTGTCTTCTCTGCCTGCTTCTGTTCTAATGTTTGATAACATACTGGAGTGTAGTGATTTCCCTATTTAATTTTATCTTTTTTTTTTTGCCTGCAGGGTTATTGCTGGGGCTCAGTTTCAGGCACTATAAATCCACTGTTCCTGGTGGCCTTTTTTTTTTTTTCTTTTTTTCATTTTATTGGACAGAACAGAGAGAACTGGAGAGAGGAGGGAGAGAAAGAGAGGGAGAGAGAATGACAGACACCTGCAGACCTGCCTCACCACTTGTGAAGCAATCCTCCCGCAGGTGGGGAACAGGGGCCTTGAACTGGGATCCTTGCGTGGGTCCTCCTGCTCAGTATTATGTGCGCTCAACCTGGTATGCCACCGCCCGCCCTGTAGTGGCTTCCTGACTTGGCGTTTGCTAGTCTGTGGTCTCCATTACTGCCGCTAGACTGCCCAGACTAGATGCTCAGTACGGTCCTGGGTCGCAGTTCTCACTTCCCTCCTGGGATCTCCACCTGTCCACTCATTGTTCCACCCTTTCCTGGAAATCCTTTGGACTTGGTTATTTGAAAATGACTTGTCTACCAATTCCATGTTTTGATTCTTGCTGCCGTCTCTTTCTAGGGACCATGCTTTCTTCTATTCAGTGGCCAGCAACCATTCTTGTAGAGGGCCAGGAAATAAGCATTTTAGCTTTTGACAGCCGTCCCGTCTTAGCTGACATGACTCAGTTCTGTCCTTGTAGAAGAGAAGCAGTTGCAGGCAGTCTGCAAAACTTTACGGACAGTGAAACTTTATTGGCAAAAGCCAGTGGTTGTACCAGGAGCTGCAGCTTGCTGATTCCAATCCGAAATCATTGTTGCTTTTTAATTGTTTCCCCTGTCTTTCCCCTTCTACGTGTTTGTTTTATTTTTATATATTTTATGGTGGACATTTAAAAAAACTTTTTACTGGGGAGATTATGGTTTACAGTCAACAGTAAATACAGTTGTGGATACAAACATGTGCAGAATTTCTGACAAGACATCCTGACCCCTCGACTCCAGGCCTCAGTAGCCCCTCACTCCTACCCCCAAGAGTCCTTTACTTTAGTGCAACACATCACATCATATTCTCTTCTGTTCTTATTTCTCCGTTTCTGAGGCTGGACATTGGAGTGGATGAATTATAGGAATCCGAACTATCAGTTCTCCCTTTGAACACCAGTCAGATTTTGTTTGGAAGAGTTGATTATTGGTACATGCATTGGTCACCATTTGAGCCATTTTACTGCTTTGGGGGGTAAGTTTACTTAGGATGGAGTTAAGGTGACTTTTTTTTTAAAGGGCAAACAAGTAAAAATGTTAAGCTTTGCCAGTGAACAGATGAGCTCAATCACCCACCATTAGTTTCTAAACCTTCAACTTAAAATATATAAAATAATAAAATATATATATTTTAATATATAATAAAATATATATATTTTGATTTAGTTATTGGCTTAAGACACAGATAAATTGATAGAGAAGAGGAAGACAGACACACACACACACACACACAGAGAGAGAGCTGCAGCAACACATCACGGCTTATGAGGCTTTTGCCCTGAAGATGGTCACCAGGGAGTTGAACCCTGGTCCTTGAACATAATAACATGTTTGCTCTACCAGGTAGACTACTGGCCATCCCTCTAAAAACTTTTTAAAGAACGCGTAGATCCTAGACTATACAAAACAGTCCACGTTTAGACTGCATGGCCCATCAAGACCACGCGTCTACTTGATGAAAGGCAAGCTCTCCCAGTCTCCTGCTGGTGTGTGTACACAGTACCGATCACCATATGGTGCCCAAGAACCAGTGCTTCTGGGAATGGAAGCTGAGGGTAACATCAGACAAGCTACGCTGAGGAAGGACCCACGGCGTGTCAAACTGGATCAGACTCCTTTTTTTCAGGCTCAAGGTGAAGATGACGTCAAGAAGCTATCCTGTTGGTTCTAGCTCATTTTCTCACAAATGAGGACAAGGAAATATCCGACCACACATCACCCTGGCCACCCTGGCCAAAACTGCAGGCACTGAGGATTTTCTAAATTCCTCTCACCGGTTAATGCACACCTCACACCCCAACACAGTCTTGCCAGCTGGGAGGTTATCACCCTTCATCAATTTGATGTCTGTCTAGGGAGGCTCCAATTTCTCCAGCTGCACCACCTGAGTCTGGTGTGTGTGTGTGTGTGTGTGTTTCAGAAAATGGAGGTGGTGAAGGAAGGAGGTAGAATGGAAAGACCTCAAACCTTTTTTTTTTTGTTCCATCACTATGAATCCACTGCTCCTGGCAGACATTTTTTTTTCCATTTTACTAGATAGGACAGAAAAAATTTGAGAGGGGAAGGGGAGACAGAGAAGGGGAGAGAAACATTAGACACCTGCAGCCCTGCTTCACCGCTTGTGAAGTGATCCCCTGCAATTGGGGATCTGGGGCTCAAACCGGGGTCCTTGCACATAGTACCAAGTGCACTTAACTGGGGTTTTACTGCCTGGTCCCAGAAAAACCTCAAAAATTTAGTTTGAGGCCACCTTTGATGAAATATTCTGGGTAGGATGCTTTGGGCTATGTAGAAAGTGCCTCAGCCTCGGGCTGTGCTCCCAGATCACTTTATACAAAGGGCTGGTTCTGCTCCAGGTTATTCAGACACAGAGAAGCCAAGCCGATCTCATCAAACCCATTTAAACGTGAACTCAGCTACCTTACAATGCATTCTCCCTTTAATTCAGACATCTATAAAAGCATACCTTTGGCTCACATGTGCCAGACCATATATGCAATCGTGATCAAGGGGAGGGATGTGACCACTGGGGACGGGGAATAAAACCACTGTGGAAGCTGCCGGGGTATTTAAATCACGGGCTGCTATCGCAGGGAACCCTGTGACTGCATGCGTGCTGCATCTCAGGAAGGCAAGCTTGGGGAAATCATGCCTCAGTGCTTTCTATCCAAGAGGATTTCTACATTCTTACAAGACCTGCAAAGTAGAAGCCACATCAGAGCAGGTACAAAGGTGTGCACCCTAGCAGCAAGCGCGGTTCCCTCCCGCTCTGGCGGGCCGCTGTACTGTCCAAAGCCAGTGCCCCATTTCCCTGCCAGCTCAACACAGGTTCCCCAGCTGTTGGGGAACGCAACCAGAGTGAACAGATCAAGGTGCAGGCGTTCTCCAGCCTATTCAATAATCCAAGACTTCCCTCAAGTGCGGCAGTGATGTATTATGAAAGAGAGGAAAGAGAGGGGGAGTGGGCAAAAGAACGGTCACATTAAGGTCAGCGCAGCAGAAAAATCTACTGCTCGGATGTCTGGCTAGATGGGATTGTTAAACGATGGTGCCTCTCTCATTATGGCCAAGGCATACTTTCAGGGCTCCCCACCTTCTTAACCTCCTCCCTTTCACTTCTCTCCTCCCCTCTGCATTCCCCTCTTCTCGTGATTTCTCTCTTTCCTATCCAACAACAACTACAACAGCAATGACAATAACAACAACAAGGGCAACAACAACAGCAACAACAACAAAAAGGCCTCCAGGAGCAGTAGATCTGTAATGCAGGCACCGAGCCCCAGCAATCACCTTGGAGGCAAAAAACAACAACAACAAAAACCAAACAAACAAACAAAAAATAAGGTAGCACCGTCGGTGGTGGGGGGGGGGGGAGTAAAGATGTTACAGTGCGCAAGGACCCGGGTTCAAGCCCCCCAGTCCTCACCTGCATGGAGAAGCTTCACGAGTGGTGAAGCAGGGCTGCAAGTGTCTCTTTGTTCTCTCTCCCTTTCTATCGCCCCCTTTCCTCTTGATCTCTGGCTGCCTCTACAATAAATACATAAATAAAATTTTAAAAATTACCAAAAAAATTTAATGTAGCTGGAAGACCATCTAAAATGTCATCAGAGCGATGGGGCGATGACACACGGAAAGGAGGAAGACTAGGAGAGCAGATTAACATGCAAGTTAGTGTCAAGGCAGCTGAGACCTGACACTGTGGAAGTCTGGGAGAGAGCATGAAACACACCTCAGAATCCATTCTAGCTGGGCCTGCTCCATCAGTGCCTGAGTGCTGCAGGGCCAGGCACACAGACCTAATAACAAGGAATATTTTATGTGCTGAATGGAGCCCCCTCCTGCCTCTCTGGAAAGGAAAATAGTCCACAGCTTTAGATGAATAACCACTACATAACCCTCCCACTTTGGGAAATCGGCCGTCTGGGATGAGAATCACTGAGGAGTTGGAGCTAGGGGTGTCCGCAATGCCATGAGCTCAGAAGACCAGCCTGGTCATGTATTTTCCTCTCCTGGAAGCAAGGCTTTGATTTTCCCTGGCTTTTCTTCACAGACAAGTCTGGCACACAGAGAAAAATGATTCGAACGAGCAATCCGCTCATTGTCTGCAGCCCGAGCTGTGGAGGGAGCAGAGGGCAGAAGCGTGGGTTCCTCAGAGGGCTGCCTCTGTTCTGGAGAACGTGCTCACTTTTCATTAAAAAAGATCCCCCTTCTTTCTCTGCCAGGGTCAGGGACTCAGCTGTCAACGAAATGTACTGGAAACCCCTGGCTGTTCACACAAAATTCTCGACTTTACTGGCAGCTGCCCGAGTCTCCAGCTCACTGTGAGAGGCCGGTTGTCATAGATGGAACCTGCAAAGTCTTGTTCTCCATTCTAATCCTACCCCCCCCCCCCCCAGAAAATAAAGAAAAGAAATTCAGCACCAGGGCCTTCTCACACCCCAGCTGGGCGGCGAGGGCAAGCCCTCTGTTCAGCCCTGCAGAGCGAGAGCAGAGGAGGCTGCCTCTGAAGTCAGATGGTGCCGACGGACACTGGCAGAGCACCGTCTGGTGACGGAGAACGCACGTTCTGAACTGAAAAGCAGCCAGTCCAGGCTCCACCACGCCCGGCTGCAGCACCGCCGGCGACCGCTGAGACTCACGCTCGGCCTCCCGTCCGTCCTTCCTCCAGTGGGGACGCAGCAGAAACCTCCCTGTGAATCTCCAGGGTGTGTCCAACAGGCTCTGACCTTCAAGCCCTCATGGAAGTGCTGGCACAGGCATTACTGAGGTATCGCCGATATTTAGAAAACAACTTGATTCTATTCTGATTAAATGAACATGTTTCCACTTCTGTACATTCTCAGGAATACAGCTTCACGTTCATCTATGTTAATCTGTGTGTGTGCAACTCACCACACTGCCACCAGAGTCCCAGAGCCATCACACCAAACACAGCCCTCTTCCTGCCCACCCCCAAGCCCACTTTCCTTGCCTGCTTCCTCCGATAACTGCCATGATTACCGCAGTCCAAGCAACCAGTGGGCTACCGCTGCTGCAAGCCCACTGCTGCTCAGCTGCCTTCCACCTCGAAGTGAGACCAGCCGGTGACTGTCTTTCACTTCCTAACTTCCTTTCACTGAGTATCATCACCTCCAGCGCCACCTGCACTGTCCCAAAAGACACAATGACATCTTTTAATTTTATTTCTTACTTGTTTGCCTCCAGGGTTATCGCTGGGGCTCGGTGCTGACACCATGAATGCACTGCTCCTGAGGGCCACTTTCCCCATGTTATTGGCTAGGACAGAGAGAAACTGATAGAGGAATGGGAGTAGAGAGGGAGAGAGCAAAGGGCCAGGTGGTGGTGCACTTGGTTAAGCACACAAGTTACAGTGCACAAGGACCCAGGTTCAAGCCCCTGGTCCCCACCTGTAGGGAGAAAGCTTCACAAGTAGTGAAGCAGGGCTGCAGGTGTCTCTCTGTCTCTTTCCCTTGCTATCTGCCTCCTTCTTAATTTCTGTCTCTATCCAACAGTAAATCAATTTTTAAAAAGAAAAAACAAAAGAGAGAGAGAGAGACATGGGGGAGAGAGGGAGAGAGAAAGGGAGACACCTGCAGACCTGCCTTACCACTTGTGAAGCTTCCTTGCTGCAGGTGGGGAGCCAAGGGCTGGAACCAGGGTCCTCAAAAGGGACTTTGTGTTTAGCCAGGTATACTGCTGCCCAGCCCCCGACACCATCTTATTCAAGAGCATGACTGCCACCCCACTGACTGTGCGCCCCTAACTTCTCTACCCACTCATCTGCTGGGGGGCCTTCGGGCTGGGCCCACATGTAGACTGCTGCCAACAGCGCTGCTGTGAACACAGGCTGTGCACAAGCCGTTTTGAAGGAGTTTTTTCACATCCTGTGATAAAGGCCTAGGAGTAGATTTGTGTGGTTCTGAATTCCCATACTGTTGTAAAAGCATCTTCTTTTAATCAGAGAGTGATAGCCACCTAATCGGCCCGTGATAACCAATGACTGGAGGGAGGAGATAGGTAGGTTCAGGCTGAGCTCCTGGTCCTGTGCGGTGGCTTGACTAGCTCCCGTCCCTGGGCTGTCAGCAAGAAGGAGGCAGTGCCAATCCTCAGAGGTGCCAGGCAAGCATTTGGGGGAATGATGTGAGAGCTGGCTTTTAGCAAACCTTTACCCAAACTCTTGTCTCTGCAGTTCTCCAAGTTTAGCATATTTCCCCTGTGGATCAGCAAGCACTTTCTGATCATGGGCAAGAGGAATGGGCTCTGGTAATTTGGGCAGGAAAAGAGATCACCGGGGGCAGGGAAGGCCTGCAAGGAGGAACAGGACGGGTCAGCTGGCTTTGCTGAAGGAGCAAGTGGGCTGAAGCTGGGGCTGGGGCTGGGGCGAGGGCTGGGGTTGGGGTTGGGGGCTGGAGTTGGGGTTGGGGGCAGGGTGTGAGGGCTGGGGCTAGGGGCTTGGGGCTGAGGGCTGGGGTCGAGGGCTAGAGCTGGGACTGTGGATGAGAGCTAGGGGCTGGAAGGCTCTCCCAGGTGTGCACTGGCTGTTGACACCACAGCAAACTGCTCCAGCTTCTCCCTGGCTTGTCCCGTCTCTACTGGCCCCATTCAGTGTTGTGAGACAGTTTCTTGACTTGGTTTCCTTTATTTGTTTTGCTTATCACCACTTGCTGGCTTTTTCAGATGCAAAGACAGAGGGATAGAGAAAGACATAGCAGCTCCAGCAGGACAGTGAGGCTGGGCCCCAGCCTGTTCGCACCCTTGAGAAAGCGGTACACTGCTGAAAGGACCCTTCTGGCCAGTTCTAGTTGTGTTTGCTGGCTTTTGTTTTGCTCAATGGAGCACCAGGGCATAAAGTCAGGGCCCGCTGAGCATAGGGTACCACTGAGTGGTATCCAGGGACAACTTTCTGTTATCTGCAGAGACACACACACAGAGGAGACACCGCAGCAGGGCTCTCTACCTTTTGTAGCAATGCAGACGCTCATCACAGGGCTTCTGTGAGGTGCCAGGGCTCAAAGGAAGGTCCTGTGCTGGGCAAGGAGAATACTCTAGACATTCTAGAGGCCCACTCTCTGTATTCAAACGCTTTCCCCAGTGTGATGGCATCGGGGGATCAGGAGCTCCTGGGGTGGAATCCCCATGAAGCCGGTCAGTGGAGCTCCCCTAGTCCTGCTACATGCTTCCCACCAAGCAGGCCCGCGCCCTGACTCCAGTGCCAGCAGGACGGGAGTGGTGAGTGTGGACTGCTTCTGGGGTACCAGCTGGGGGGCTGTATTTTGGCTGCCCCAAATGAATGAAGGCACCATTGCAAGTCTTAGGAGAGAAAGTCTAACTGACCTGCCCTGGGTATACCTACATCTCCTGGATGGTTTTCTTTCTCCTCTAAGAAAGACCATGTGGAGGGAAGGGAATTCACCCCCCAAATGGATGACGGACGGGGTAGGAGAGAGAGTTCAGTCCTGGAGCCCATGCCTGAGGTCCCAAAGGTCTCATAGTCAGTCCCTGGCGCTGCTGTAAGCCAAAGGTCATGGTCATTATGCAGAGAAGGATCATACAACGAAGCAGGATGGAGAGCCAGTTACTCCAGATGGTAGTGTGTGCTGACCAAGCTAAAAGGTTTGTGGCTGTCACCCCCATACACACACACACAAACACACACACACTCACACACATGCACACACACACACACTCATACACACACTCACACACACTCACATACACATGCAACACACACACACACTCACACACATACTCACACACACACTCATACACACACTCACACACACACTCACACACACACTCACACACACATGCACACACACAATCACACACACACACTCATACACACACTCACACACACGCACACACTCACACACACTCACACACACACTCACACACACACACACACTCATACACACTCACACACTCACTCACACACACACTCACTCACACACACACACGCACACACACACACTCACTCACACACACACTCACACACACTCACACACACACTCACACACTCACACACACACACAGTCACACACATACACTCACACACACTCACACACACACTCACACACACACTCATACACACTCACACACTCACTCACACACACACTCACTCACACACACACACTCACACACACACACACACTCACACACACACACCACACACACCATCTGTGCACCCTCAGACCCTGTCAGCCCATTGATGGCTGGACCCCTGCATCTGTCTCCCTGAAACTCTTCCCCGTAGAGGAGAACAGCAGCCTCACCCGGTGGCTTCTCGCCCTTTCTCGGCTCCCCGCCATCTTGTTCCCATCTTGTTCCCTGCAGTGGTATTTAGAGCTCAGAGGAACAGAGCAGGAAGACAAGGCCTTGCTGTGACATCAGTCACCGCAATGAGGAACTGCTATGACAAATTGAAATGTCAGTGCTATTAGTGGTTTTGCTGGGAGCTCTTTGATACCGACTGAAAGATGAAACAAATAGAGGGACAGATAGATCTGCCCTGCCAAGGGTGAGGGTGGCGAGGGCTAGTGGAGTCAAGTGGAAGCAAGGGGGTGGGGGCTGGGCTGGCTAGTGGGCTGGGCGCCCTGGAGGGCCAGCCCCGGAATCTTCCCCAGAGCAGGGGTGGGGGCGTCCTGGAGACCCACAAGGGAGGACACAGGCATTCTGTGAGCTACAGCAACCATGAAGTAGGGCTGGACCTGTGCACTTGTTGTTGGTGTCTCCTAGGAAGACAAGGACGTTGACATGTTTCTCTCTCTCTCTCTCTCTCTGGCCTGATCCCTTCTCCTTCCTTTTTGCTAAGTTCAGGATGCACATGAGAGCTCTCTGAGGAAGAGAGAGACTTGAGATCTGGAGAAGACAGCACTTTTTTTTTTAAGAAAAAAATGGTTATGTATTTATGAATTTCTTATTTTAGTAAGGAAGCTGCTGCCCTTGGAGATTTTCTGGCGCTTTGGTTTACTGCACTTGCTAGAGCTGAAGAGCTAAATACCTTAGGAGACAATCCCTTTGTCTGGAACTGTTACATAAGATCAGAGCAAGCTGTCCCCAGCGCACGCGTACACACACACGCACACGCACGCACACACATGTACACGGAGCCTATGAAGGATGAAGCAGGGACACAGAAGGTGGAGAATCCATGACCAGCACCCAAGGGTGCTCTGTGCCTCCAGCCTCCCGCCACCCAGGCTGCTGTCCAGGCACTCCTTCAGCAGAGCCCAGCTTATCCCTAAAGGAAGGCGTCCACGAAGGCAACAGCCCGGACAACCGGGTACTGGGAGTCCTCGGGAAGATTACCCCGGCACAGGGCGCAGCAAAGACCTGGGCACACGAGACAGGCACAGGCTGCACACCTGACACCTACAAGAGGTCAGGCTCCCTGACAGGCACCAGAAAGCCCCTGCCACAGCATAGCTGACATGACTATGTCCATCATGTCCCTGGACTTTGCTATTATTAATAGTAGTAGTATTTGTTAGTGTTGTTGCAAGGACCCCAGTCCAATTTTTTTTCTTCCAGACAGAGAAAGATGGAGGCCAGCAGAGAAGATGCCGCAGCACAGAAAGGGTCTTGACTCTTGAGAGTCTAAGTCGCTTGTATAGTGAAGCAGGTGCCTTTCCCAGTGGGCTGCCTGCCGGTCCTGATAAATGCAGCTTTAAAAGGAATCGTACGGGTTAAGCGCACGTGGCGCCAAGCGCAAGGACCAGCGTTAAGGATCCCGGTTTGAGCCCCCGCTCCCCACCTGCAGGGGAGTCGCTTCACAGGCGGTGAAGCAGGTCTGCAGGTGACTGTCTTTCTCTCCCCCTCTCTGTCTTCCCCTCCCCTCTCCATTTCTCTCTGTCCTATCCAACAACAACAATAATAACTACAACGACAATAAAAACAACAAGGGCAACAAAAGGGAAAATAAATAAATGAAATAAAATAAAAACAGGAAAAAAAAGTAACCATACTATGCTCAAGGATCCCAGTTTCAGTGAGCCCCCGGCTCCCCACCTGCTGGGGTGTGGCTTCACAGGCGGTGAAGCAGGTCTGCAGGTGTCTGTCTTTCTTTCCCTCTTTCTGTCTCCCCCTCCTCTCTTCATTTCTCTCTGTCCTATCCAACAACAGCAGAAGCAACAGCAGCAACAACAATGGAGAAAAATGATGGCCAGGAGCAGTGGGTTTGTAGTGAAGGCTCCAAGCCTCAGTCTCAGTGATAACCCTGGAGGCAAAATAATAATAATAATTAATAATAATAATAATAATAATAATAATAATAATAATACATTTCTTCCTAAAGAACCCTAATCAAAGGCAGAAGTGTGTCATTTCATTGCCGGCTACTCTGAGCCAAGGTACGTTCAAAGCAAGGTGTCACTCTAAAAAGGGACGCAGGGGTACCTGAGTCTTCTCTGCAGCAGAGATGGGTCTCATTCAAGGGCAGTCCCTACCTCTGCTAATCTAAATCCTTCCCATCCATTCCTGAGCTCACCCCACCCATACTTCAGAGCAGCCAGTGGGGCTCAGGCAATGATGGTCCAGGGCCCGACGTGGCCCCCATCTGTTCTTGGAGATAACGCTCAGCTAGAACACAGTTGCCTTCGCTCCTGTCAGCCATGGCGACTTTCTTTCCAAATGACCGTGTGGCCCGCGGAACTGGAAATAGTCAGTCTCTGGCCTTTTACCAACAGACAGACAGACAACTTTGCCAATCCCTGGGCTCCTCTCCCTTATCCCTTCTGGCTTGGTTCAGAGTGGGGAGGGGTCTCCAGATAAATCGGGGAGACCCTTGGTTCCAGAAGCTTCCCAGCTCGCCAGCCCAGGGTCCTGTCCCCAGTCCTCTCACTCACAGCTGATCCACTAACTGTGGGGCCCTTGCTGTGGCCGCATATTCGCAAAGCACTCATTCCATTGTCACAAAACAGCTCTTTTTCTTACCACGCTCATTTTTCATCAGTTTACATAATATTCCACTAAATAATGTAATTACAATAACAAGTGCAGCTGGCAGCAGCGGGTCTGGGAAGAAGTACAAGTGACTCTTGGCAAGCTGACATGCCAGCGGGTGGAGAGAAAGGTGAGGAGGCCGTGCAAAATCTCGCTTCACAGGAGGCCGCGGCACCTGTCAGCATGTTTGATGAGGGGAGAGTTGCTATGAGCTCATCTGGGAAGTGCAGCGAGGGGAGACCCATTGGGTGAGCCCCTCCCCACCCATGTCCCTGTACAGAGAAGCCTCACTCCAGGTACTGATACTTTTCAGTCACTGTGTCCTGTGTCACTACTATTTCTCTATCTTACTGGTACTTAGCAAATGGTGTTTTCTTCAAAACCAACTCAATCCATTCCTTGTCACAGTGATGTGCAAGAGCTTTGTGATTATATATGGAGAGAGAGGGAGAGAGAGAGAGAGAGAGAGAGAGAGAGAGAGAGAGGAGGAGGAGTAATTGTAATAATTAAGCAAAAGACTTATGCTTGAGGCTCTGAACTCCCAGGTTCAATCCCCAGCACCATCATAAGTAGGGCTTAACAGTGCTCTGGTCTTTCTTACTATCTCTGTCACCTTAAAAATAAGTAAAATATGGGAATCAAGTGTTAGCACAGCAGGTTAAGTGCATGGGGTGCAAAGCACAAGGACCAGCGTAATGATCCCAGTTCAAGCCCCCGGCTCTCCACCTGCAGGGAAGTGGTTTCACAGGCGGTGAAGTAGGTCTGCAGGTGTCTGTCTTTCTCTCCCCCTCTCTGTCTTCCCCTCCTCTCTCCATTTCTCTCTGTCCTATCCAACAACAACGGCATCAATAACAACAACAATAATAACGACAACAATAAAACAAGGGCAACAAAAGAGAATAAATAAATAATTTTTTTTTAATTAGTAAAATATTTTGAGAAAACAGGACCAATGACACAGCATGATGGTTCTGCAAAAGACGTTTATGCCTGAGGTTCTGAAGTCCCAGGTTCAGTCTTCAGCACCACTAGAACTCAACAGTTCAATAGTGCTCTGGCATCTTCTATAAGTAAATAAACAACAACATTTAAAAATAAAGCCTGAGGACTTTAATAAATAACTGGGTGGAAACAGACTCTGTTGCCTTTCCAGGACTAGAGTCTGCAAAGCATCAACCTTGGGAGTCTGCCCTGAGGAACTTGGGGAGATTCCTGCCCTGTCTACATCATCCTCAGAGCCATTGGGGAAGGCAGGACTGGGCTTCATGAAGAAGGGGGGAAGGAGGCAGGAGAAAGGTACCCCTGTTCCAATAGTCACCTGCAAGGCTATTGAGAAACGTCCTTATCTGGTGCCAAGATGCAGGCCCTGGGCTGCAGCCAAGATGTTCATTAGCAATCGCGTTCTGCAATCAGCTCTGTCTTGGATCTAGCAGAAATGAGAAGCCGCTTCTAACTGGCAAATTAAATATTGATAATACATACCCTCTCTACAACACCCTTCACGAGACTGACGCCACCACGTGAGCAGTTCTAGAATGCCATCCATTTGCATCCCAGGGCCACTAGTTTTGGCCCTCACGTAGGGCCACTGGAAATATCACAGAGTCGACATTTATCTTTAAAGAGACTCATTTTCAAAAGATCTAAACAGAGAGTATTTGCCAAGGAAAGTCCGCATTGTCCCTGTAGCTATAAACCAGTACCAGTGGTAAGAAGTAAAGATCTTTGGGGAAAGAGTGTTACTGCCTAACAATTCCTCAGCATCTTTCCTGGACCACACACTCTGAGAAGCCCAGTGCAGTGAGAGACTGGGTCTTGTTCCACACACGTACACACTTACATGGGCAGCTTCGGAGGGTAGTGCAAGCATCCTCCTCCTTATACAGAGGTGGGATCTGCAGCAGAGAATGTAAATAACAAGCACTCCCTTGCAGAGCCTAGATTTTTAATCTCAGTAGACCTTGCTCCAGGCCCCTACTTCTTAAATACTGGTTGTTTTTTTTTTTTCCTTTTTTGCAAATAATGCTTTGAAAGTCTAGATGCTTGGGCCGCTGCAGGCTCTAAGCCTGAGGCACTGGTTCTCTGGTAAAAAGAGTTTAGCAAGTGTTAGAGAGCTGTTAAAGATGCTTTTGCTTCTCACTGACATAAAGGGGGAACGATAGAGAGAGAAAGAGAGAGAGAGAGAGAGAGAGAGAGATGACAAGCAGGAAGGGCACAACTTTCAGAGGGACTCACCTTCTCCTGATGGCAAGGTCTGCCCACAGAGAGCTGGTGTGAGGGCCATACTGAGCAGTGCCTCACACTTGGGGGGGACGCTGAGCTAGACGTTGGCTAGAGCACACCTGTTTCCCAGAATCCTTTGCTTGACCATGAATTCTCAATTTAGGGGTGGCAGCCATCTGGGGGTCGTCTCCACAGCTGGAAATGGTCTTTCCCTTGATCATCAATGTAGTCTTCCCTCTGGAGTTGGCCCTGGGCTGCTGGGGTTTTGTTTGTTTGTTTGCTTTTGTTTTTATGTTGCTTTCCTGACCCAGTTGATTGGAGGCAAAGCAGATTGTTTCCCAGGAATTTGTAGTCAGTATATAAGAACCCTTAGTACCTCTACCTGCCAGAACTAATGCAGTGTGGACCTTAAGGGTAGGGAGATAGTAAATGTGAAAGGAAGAAGGGAGGGAGAGAGGGAGGGAGGGATGGAGCAAGGAAGGAAGGAAGGAAGGAAAGAAGGAAGGAAGGAAGGAAGGGAGGAAAGAAAGGTGATAAGAACAGTCCTTTTCAAAAGAAAACTCCAGGGGCGTGTGGTAGCACATCCGGTTAAGTTCACCTGGTGCTAAGCACAAAGACCACTGTAAGGATCCTGGTTCAAGCCCCCAGCTCCCCACCCGCAGGGGGGTCACTTCACAAGTGGTGAAGCAGGTCTTCCCCTCCTTGGTCCATTTTTCCCTGTCCTATTCAACAACAACGACATCAACAATACTAACAACAACAACAAGGGCAACAAGGCAACAAAAATGAGGACAATGGCCTCCAGGAGCAATGGATTTGTAGTGCAGGCACCGAGCCCTACAGATAACCTGGAGGTAATAATAATAGTGATAGTGTGGTTCAGGAGGTGGCGCAGTGGCTAAGGCACTAGACTCTCAAGCATGAGGTCCTGAGTTCAATCCCTGGCAGCACATGTACCAGAGTGATATCTGGTTCTTTCTCTCTCTCCCCTATCTTTCTCATAAATAAATAAACAAAATCTTAAAAAATAAATAAATAAATAAAAATAATAATCATAGTAATAATAATAGAAAGACAACTCGGGAGTGGACCTGCAAGGAGAACTAAGACGGAGATGGAAATAGTTGCTTGGTGTGAGTTTCTGATTCCAAGTTCCAGTTCTTTAGGTAGATGGAGTCTCAAAGCTTGTCTGCGGAGCCTAGTCTGCACCTGCCTCTATCATTTGGCCCAGTGAGAGACACTTTTCTTCTGAACACGCTGCTGTGCACATCAGGTACAGAGCCTGCTCCTTGGGGCCAGTGTTATTTGCTGATGTGAGTGGTCAGGCGGGAACAGAGGGGCTCTGGACGCCTGCATTCTCAGGGGCCTGGCATTCACAGCCTGAGGAGGGAGGGCAGACACACTGGTATAACACTCACTGTATCCACAGCGACTGGTATTGGTCTTTCTAAGGGGGATGGCGTTTTGAGAGCTTTGTGTAAGTCATGTCACCCAATCAGCAAAGCTACAAGGGAAGTGTTTGTGGTTCAGGAGGTGGCGCAGTGGTCCTGAGTTCAATCCCTGGCAGGACATGTACCAGAGTGATGTCTGATTCTTTCTCTCTTCTTCTATCTTTTCTCATTAATAAATAGAATCTTTAGGGAGTTGGGCGGTAGTGCAGCGGGTTAAGCACAGGTGGCACAAAGCCCAAGGACCAGCATAAGGATCCCTGTTCGAGCCCCTGGCTCCCCACCTGCAGGGGAGTCGCTTCACAGGCGGTGAAGCAGGTCTGTAGGTGTCTGTCTTTCTCCCCCCCCCCCTCTGTCTTCTCCTCCTCTCTCCATTTCTCTCTGTTCTATCTAACAATGACAACATCAATAACAACAATAACTACAACAACAATAAAAAACAACAAGAGCAACAAAAGGGAAAATAAATAAATGTAAGAAAATTTTAAAAAGAAAATAGTTTTAAAAATCTTTAAACAAAATGAAATGTTCCTTTATAATTCCATTACACTTTATACAAAAGAAAGCCCACTCTCTGAGGTACTAAAAGGCATGGGCAACTGAGATAGGACCCTTGCTTCAAGACCTGCCAACTTCCACGTTTAACTGAATTCCAAGGTAGCCATCTGCCTTATTTTATTTTATTAAGATTTACTTATTTACTTATTTGGAGAGAGAGAGAGGGAGAAGAAGGAGGAGGAGGAGGAGGAGGAGGAGGAGGAGGAGGAAGGAGGGAGGGTGAGAGGGAGAAAGAGAGGGAGAGGGAGGTAGAGGTGGAAGAACCTGGGTCTTTGTGCATTATAACGTGCGCTCTACCAGGTGAGCCACCACCCGGCCCCTGTGTAAATTGTTTTGTCTGTTTCAGTATCGGTGGTAGCACAACCTGCCCACCACCAAAATGCCCTCTCCCTACAGCCCAAGACACTGGACTTAGTATCCTCCCTGCCCCTCTCAGGGAGAATCACTTTAGCTGGCGAACAGCTGAAGGAATTGACGGGGAATCACGTCAAACGTGAAACAGACGACCCATGTGGTAAGGCTTCACTGAGGAGCTCATCAGAGACACTCTAGTCTCTCCCCTATTTAAGGGAGTCCCCTTAAATGTCCCTGGGAATGAGTCCTGAACACTGGAGCCAATCGCTGAGAAACCCAGGTTGGTGGGCATAATTGTTGGAGAAGCGATAAGGTCTAAGAAGATTGTGCAGAGACTTCTGGGAAGGGGCTTCCTCCAATTCAATGCAAAAACAATGAGGAAGAAGTCACTGTTCTCACTTTCTCCCAGATGAGAAAGTGACCAGAGAGAGAGAGCAAGGTCGCCATCATGGAAGAAGGAAACGGGCCAAGAGAACCACAGAGAGTCCAGACCGCAGCCACCAACCAGCCTCAGCACCTGCAGGCTGGCGCTGCCACTGTTGCCATTTAAATCACGCTCAGCTTTTCCAGAACGTGCAGAAAAGAGCATCCTGACTGAAAGGTTGTCAGAGTGCTTCTCCGAGTGTGTCACGCAGCCCCAGACACCCTGTGGTCAGAGACCAGTGTGCAGAAGCAATTGCTCCTCAGACCCTACTCAGTTTAAAAGCAGATGAGATCTTGATTCTTCCTACAACACGGATGGAACCAGAAGGGATCGTGCCAAGTTGTGTAAGTTGGGAGAAGAACAAAAACTCACAAGGTACTTGTGAGACACAGTAACACAACACAAGGTACTTAAGGAGACACAGCAAAAGGGTCAGGAGAGACGCAGACGAGTATCTCTAGTAGCCAAGGAGGTGGGGGGGGGGGTGGGAGACAAGACAGAGCTGGAGTCCAGTGTCTGGCACTGTAGGGAGAGGGCATTCTGGTGGTGGGCTAACATGTGTTTTGAGGAGATGTGAATTGTGCATTAGGACAGAAACAAACAGACACTTTAACAATAAAACCAAATAGGGCTGAGGAGATAGCACAGTGGTTTACACAACGAGATTTGGAGCTGTAAGTGCCAGCAGGAGCTAGAGCTGAGCAGAGCTCTAGTTAAAAATGGTAAAGAATAGGGCAGGGGAGACAGCAGAATGGTTCTGCAAAGAGGCTCTCATGCTTGAGGCTCTCAAGTCCCAGCTTCAGTCCCCTGCACCACCATAATCCAGGGCTGATAGGTGCTCTGGTTATAATAATACATGATAAAAGGGGGTCGGGCGGTAGCGCAGCGGGTTAAGTGCACGTGGCACAAAGCACAAGGACCGGCAAAAGGATCCCGGTTCGAGCCCCCGGATCCTCACCTGCAGGGGAGTCACTTCACAGGCGGTGAAGCAGGTCTGCAGGTGTCCATCTTTCTCTCCCCCTCTCTGTCTTCCCCTTCTCTCTGTCCTATCCAGCAACGAACAAAATCAATAATAGCAACAATAATAACCACAATAAGGCTACAACAACAAGGACAACAAAAGGGGGAAAATATGGCCTCCAGGAGCAGTGGATTCATGGTGCAGGCACTGAGCCCCAGCAATAACCCTTGAGGCAAAATATAAATACACATATATCTTACAGAGTGAAGAACTTCATGGAGTCTCCCTCTGAAAAATGCATTTTGGATGGGGGGGCAAGTGGGAAATGGAAAGGTTGGGTGCTTGGCCCTGTGAGTTCCTCCAGTGTGTCCACAGATCTGTCTCTGGGCACAGTCTGCTGTCTGGGAGAAAGAGGTGAATTTCTCAAGTCCTCTCGTGCACTGTGGATTCTGACACCATGGCAGCATGTTCTGATAAAGGGATAGAAACTTGACAGTATGGTTCCAGGCCAGGTATCCTGTTAGGCCACTGGAAGTGCAGCCAGGTACAGTTTCCCAGCATAGTTCAACAAGTGTGGGAGGCAGATGCTAGTCACTAAGCAAATTCCTGTTTGTCTCCCATGGTCTCTCTTTGAAAGAAAAATAAATAAATAAATAAATAAATAAATAAATAAGGGAGACTCAGAGAAAGCCTTTCATTGCAATGGATAGGCATTTACATTGCAGATCAGAACTAAATTCCTTTCTTTCTTTCTTTCTTTCTTTCCTTTCTTTCTTTCTTTCTTTCTCTCTTTCTGTTTTTGCCTCCAGAGTTATTGCTAGGGCTTGGTGCCTGCAGTATGAATCCACTGCTCCTGGAAGCTACTTTTTTCCCCTTTTTTGTTGTCCTTGTTGTTTTATCTTTGTTGTGGTTATTATTATTATTGTTATTGATGTCTTTGTTGTTGGATAGGACAGAGAGAAATGGAGAGAGGAGGGGAAGACAGAGAGGGGAGAGAAAGATAGACACCTGCAGACCTGCTTCACCGCCTGTGAGGCAACCCCCTCTGCAGGTGGGGAGCCTGGGGCTCGAACCGGGATCCTTACGCCAGTCTTTGTGCTTCGCACCATGTGTGCTTAACCTGCTGCGATACTGCCTGACCCCCGAGAACTAAAATTCTTACAGAAACCCTAAAACATCCTGTTCCTTTAAAAAATAATAGCATGGATCAACAAAGGTAGAGAATGTTCCATCCTCCAAAGGGAAGCTGGGCAACATACTCTGTGCTCCACCTGAGGAAGATGGGTCCTGAAATTGGGGCAGCTTGGAACGTTCCTACTCATGACTACAGAATGTGAGCTCAGACCTACAGGGATGCTGAGGTCACACAGGCTCCTAAGCTGAATATGGGCCCCAGATCACATCAAATCAGTGGGGCTTACAGTCAACAATATTTATACACCTTTCCCATATTTGGGAGCTACTCTCTTCCTTGATCCAGCTTTCTGGTCTTTTTTCCAGCCATGACATCATCTCCCCTGACAATAACTTATATCAACCTGGCTATCAGATATCAGGCTCAGGAAAAAAAAAAAACTAGTATAGTCATGGACTCTTTGGAATATAAAATAGGCCTAATAACTATATACAAATTGGAGACCTTCCAACTCTTCATATGAACTTTTCCAGCCTTTAGGTCCATGATTAGTCAACAATTTGTTTGGCTGTATATATTAACTCTTCTTCCAGCCACAAGGTTCCAGATGCTACCATGATGCCAACCAGACTCCCCTGGGCAGATGATCCCACCAATATGCCCTGGAGCCCTGCTGCCCCAGAGCCCTGCCCCACTAGAGAAAGAGAGAGAGACAGGCTGGGAGCATAGATTGACCTGTCAACACCCATGTTCAGCGGGGAAGCAATTACAGAAGCCAGACCTCCCACCTTCTGCATCCCACAGTGACCTTTGGTCCATACTCCCAGAGGGATAAAGAATAGGAAAGCTATCAGGGGAGAGGAGGGGATACAGACATCAGGTGGTGGGAATTGTGTGGAGTTGTACCCCTCTTATCCTATGGTTTTTGTCAGTGTTTCCTTTTTATAAATAAAAATTAAAAAAATAATAATAACAAAGCAATCACCTTAACTGAGGAAGATTTCTTTGCAGGAAGGTGAGGGGTTGTATGGGCAGGAAAGGAAGGAGGCAGGAAAGAGGAAGAGCGAGAGAGAGAGCAGAAGAGGAGGTAGAAAATATTCGAGGGTGATCTTCGTGTCAAAGATAAGGCCTGGGTGTGATACGGGAGCCCTTCCCTTCACTCTGTGGTTGTAACATGGGACGCACGAGGGTCAGTCCACTGATGGAACAGAGCCCCCCACCAGCTGGGGGGGGAGAGGAATGTCCAGTGCATATTCATGTCAGAAGCAAACACAAAAACACGCCTTGAAGGGCGGCTTCCTTAGGTTCCACAACGCTGTGGACTACAGACTGCACAACTCTTTACATCAGGCCTGCTGGTAGCATTTATTTCAGGGTGAAGGAGGCTCCTTTCCTGTTCTCAGGCCACGCCCCCCCCACCCCCCACCCCCCCGCAATGCCTTTGCCTCTCTGTGACCCCTCCCACTGTAAGCAGGTTCTCCAGTCCCTCTGGGGGCCTGAATCTTGCAAGCGAGTCTCCTTTTGCAGTGGAGACTTCAGGAGATGCTTGGCCCTGAGGTCTTCCCGGACAGGAGACAAAGACACACAGTCCTCCTTTGTGCTGACCTAGTTCTGGCCACCGCCCCATCCAAACAGGAAGGGAAGTCTGAAGTTTCAATACATTATTTACCAGGATGAACCAGTAATTCAGACTGCAGGGGAAAAAAAAAAAAGCAATCAGAGCTCAGCACAGCTTAAAACATCTTGAAAGCTCTGCAGGCGTGAGGAAGGGGGCTGAGTAGGGAGAGATGAGAGGTTAACCATGGGGGCCGGGCGGGGACGCTACAGAAGATTCATAGGCAGAAGAGAGAAGAAGAAACCCTCAGCCTGTTTTTCCTGAGTCCCTGCCATAAAAGGCTGAGGTTTGTTTTACATAATGATCTAACAAACCTGGCGCCAATAGCGACTGTAACATGGAAATAAGGCTACAAATCATAGTCGTCTCGAGACCGGCATGAAGTAGACATTCTGGGAAGTTAGTTACAAGGCAGTGGATACCTGGCATGGGGCTGGCGTGATACATTGTGCTGACTGATAACATCGCTCTGTAGGCACTCGTCCCCTGACCCCAAGTCCTCACCGTTGATGGTGCTGAACACAGAGTTCTCTCACCGAGATTTTTACACTCCCTTGGAATCCTGACTACAAGGTGAGACCGTGCCAATGTTCACCAGTGACATGAAGGAGAAGCCAACGATGGGTGCAAACTCAGCCATCCAGGGCAGGGGTGTGCTTTAAAGGAGATACAACAGGGCGGTAGCTCAGCGGGTTAAGAGCAGGTGGCGCAAAGCACAAGGACCAGCTGAAGGATCCCAGTTCGAGCCCCCGGCTCCCCACCTGCAGGGGAGTCGCTTCACAGGCAGTGAAGCAGGTCTGCAGGTGTCTGTCTTTCTCTCCCCCTCTCTGTCCTTCCCTCCTCTCTCCATTTCTCTCTGTCCTATCCAACAACGACATCAATAACGACAATAATAACTACTACAACAATAAAACAACAAGGGGAACAAAAGGGAATAAATAAATAAATATTTTTTAAAAATTCTGGGTCAGGCAATAGCACAGCAGGTTAAGCACAGGTGACGCAAAGTGCAAGGACCCGGTTTGAGCCCCCGGCTCCCCACCTGCAGGGGGAGTCGCTTCACAGGCGGTGAAGCAGGTCTGCAGGTGTCTGTCTTTCTCTCCCCCTCTCTGTCTTCCCCTCCTCGCTCCATTTCTCTCTGTCCTGTCCAACAACGGCATCAATAACAACAACTACCACAATAAAACAACAAGGGCAACAAAAGGGAATAAATAAATAAATATATTTTTAAAGATTTTTAAAAAGAGAGAGACACAAGGAGGCAGAGTCATCCCGATCTATAGAGATATATAGTTTTGAAAGACCACACTCACACCTGGAGGAGTGTAGGTGGTGCTCTGCAAACAGAAGCAGACCAGTGAGCTTCACTGGCAAGCCGCACTCACTCCTGCTCCTCTGGGCAATACTCATCCTGTCACACTCCGAGCACCAGGAGTTTCATTCCTAAGAAGGCAGGTCACAGGGGCCGGGCGGTGGCACACCTGGTTGAGCGCACATGTTATGGTGCGCAAGGACCTGGGTTCAAGCCCCCGGTACCCACCTGCAGGGAGGAGAGCTTCACAAGAAGTGAAACAGGGCTGCAGGTGTCTCTCTGTCTCCCCCTTCCTCTCAATTTCTGGCTGTCTCTACCAATTAAATAAAGATTAAAAAAATTATAAAAAAAAAAAGAAGGCAGATGACATACAAGGCTTAAAATGCCGTCTCCTCCTCCTCCTTCTTCTAGAGACACAGACAGCACTAAAACCAAGTGGCCTAAGCAAGACTGGAAGCCTCCTAGGAGGACGCCCCGGGCTGGGCACTGCTTGCCCGCCTGTCCTGGCAGCCAACGAGAAATCCCTGCAGCCACTCGGCACTCAGCCTGGCACCCACATGACAGAAGCAGCAAGGCGTCCTTTGCACCTTTTGTTATTACTTAGACCTCATGCTGGACATAAAGAGAGCACGGTGATGTCCAACAAATTCCAGAAGAGAAGTATTTATCGCGGAATCTAAATCAAAAAATCCATACCTGCTCTAATGGGACCGCAGAAGGAGATATACCATATTTACCAGTTCAATCGATCCTAAATTAGCTGGGGTAAATATTTTCAAGTCCACCGGGCTACAGTTGAAGCCCGCTAGTTACAAACACCCGTGTCTTGGGAGAGACCAGAAAACATTTATGCTCCGCGCGCAGAGACGAGACCCAGGGAGAAGTGTGCAAACACAATCACCACCTACCCTCAGCTGCTCCCGTTCGCGATTCATCTGCTGCCTTGAGACCTGCAAAGAGAAGGGAAATGAAAGAGGCGAAGTCAGAAGGTGCTACAGGGAGACGACGTGAAAGCGAACTCAGAGTGACCTCTAGTCACTCAGTTCAAAGCAGACGCAGACTGAATTAACTATGCATTTATTTTCCCTTCAGTCTAAGTAGCCTCAGCTGCCTTATCCCCAAACACCACGGGCTGGAGCCTGGTCTCCAAGGAGGGTGAGGACAGAGGCTAAGGAAGGGACATGAGAGGCAAAATCAGGTGAAGGTGCCTCTCTCTCTCTTGAAAAACAAATTATTATTATCATTATTATTATTTTGCCTCCAGGGTTATCACTGAAACTCGGTGCCTGCACTATGAATCCACTGCTCCTGTTGGCAATTTTTTCCATTTTATTGGACTGGACGGAGAGAAACTGTGAGAGGAAGGGGTGACAGAGACAGAGAGAGAAAGAGAGACACCTGCAGCCCTGCTTCACCACTCATAAAGCGACCCCTTCCCCCTGCAGGTGGGACTCCGGGGCTCGAACCAGGATCCTTCCTCAGGTCCTTGTGCTTTGTACTACGTGCCCTTAACCAGGTGCATAACCACACAGCACCCAGGGCATCTCTCCACTGGCTGTCAAGCGGGTGCACACATCTGCACCCAGCACTCACTCCGGGGGTCACTTCCTCTCCCACAGCTTTAGCGAGTGAGGCACATTTTTGACTCCAGCTTAATCCAGTCACAGCAAGTCCCCCTAAGACTGTGCTGAGGAGAATCCTAAGGTCTGTGCTCATATCTGCAGAGAGACCCTGATCTAGGGGGCTGAGCCTGACAGGTCTGGCAGACTGCACACACCACAGTGTACAAGAGCCAGGGTTCAAGCCCCTGGCCCCCACCTGAAGAGGGGAGGGAAGCTTCAGAAGTGGTGAAGCAGTGTGGCAGGCATCTGCCTTTCTCTCTCTCTCCCTATCTATCTATCTATCTATCTATCTATCTCTCCCTTCCTTTTTCATTTCTGTCAACAAAATCAAAACATTAAAAAAAGGTGGGGATGGCACTGATGGTGCAGGCTCAGAGCACAGCAATAATCGTGGTGGCAAAAAGTACATGCATAATATATTATAAAAATAAAAAAGAAACAGATCAATTTGAAAAATCTGGTGAACATCCTAGAAACAGGCAAGTAGAGAGAGAGAGAGAGAGAGAGAGAGTGTGTGTGTGTGTGTGTGTGTGTAAAATATATAGAATGTGTATTTAAGAATACACATTGTTAAGCTCCATTTATAGAAAGGACACACATATGCCACCTGCTGAATCCCCTTGTCCTGTCCTAGCCGGGATGTGCTCCTTGAGGCTGGGCACCTGGGCAGACAGCTCAGTGGTTTAGTACATGAGACTTGCATGTCCGACTGGATCATCCATCACCAGAGCTGAACAGTGCTCTGGTCTCTCTGTCTCTTCCTCTTTCTGTCTCTCTCTCTCTCTCTCTCTCTCTAACATACACAAATAAACCATTAAAAATATGTTTTTTCAGGAGTTGGGTGGTAGCTCAGTGGGTTAAGCGCACATGGCGCAAAGCACAAGGACCAGCATAAGGATCTTGGTTCGAGCCCCCCCAGGTCCCCACCTACAGGGGAGTCACTTCACAGGCGGTGAAGCAGGTCTGCAGGTGTCTGTCTTTCTCTCCCCCTCTCTGTCTTCCCCGCCTCTCTCCATTTCTCTCTGTCATATCCAACAACAAGAGCTATGATAAAAATAACAATAACAACTACAACAAGCGCAACAACAAGGGCAATAAAATGGGAAAAATGGCCTCCAGGATCAGTGGATTCATAGTGCAGACACCGAGCCCCAGCAATAACCCTGGAGGCAAAAAAAAAAGTGCTTCTTCGCAAGGACCGGCATAAGGATCCTGGTTCAAGCCCCCGGCTCCCCACCTGCAAGGGGGTCGCTTTGCAAGTGGTGAAGCAGGTCTGCAGGTGTCTTTCTCTCCCCCTCTCGGTCTTCCCCTCTTCTCTCCAATTCTCTCTGTCTTATCCAACAACAACAACAGCAATAACAACAATAACAATAGTAATAGCAACAACAAGGGCAACAAACTGGGAAAAAATGGCCACCAGGAGCAGTGGAATCATAGTGCAGGCACTGAACCTCCACAATATCCCTGGAGGCGGAAAAAAAAAAGTGCTTCTTAAAAGCAAGGGTGCTTTTCTTTTGTTTCAGTTAAACGGACAAATTGCTGTGCAAACACGAAGGATCTGTGTGCTAAAGGCAGGAGGAGACAGCAGCCACAGGGCGCAGCAGCAGGACACGAGACTTGCAAGCACAAGGGAGGCCCCAGATGCTGTCTCACTAACAAGGACAGGAATGCTAGAAACACACAGACGTGACCGTGTGGCAGCAGTGACTGTGGAGGCAGCAGCACACGTGTGAGGGGCAGGCAGGGCAAAGCCCACTGGTCTCCCCCTTGGGCCCCTGCCCTCCGGGGGGTCCCGAAGCCGTGACCTGCGACTCAAGGTGCTGAGCTGAAGCACACATCCCACACACTTCATTCTGTATATTGATGAGTATATTCTTAAGAAAACAAGACAGCAACAACCTTTGACTCCTAGAATTCTGATGCCTCCACTGAAGGAGAAGAAGGCTTAGGAATGGAGCTGACTATTGATGTATATTTTATGTATGTTGCCTCGTCTGTCAAACACAAAGTAAACCAGGAATCTTTATTTAGACACTGCCCCAGCCCCAAATCCACACCACCCCAAGAATAGATCTTAGAGGCCAGGTGGTGGGGCGCCTGCTTGAGTGCACATATTACAGTGCACTAGGACCCGGGTTCAAGCCCCCAGGCCCCACCTGCAGGGAGAAAGCTTCATGAGTGTTGCAGCAGGGCTGCAGGGGTCCCTCTGTCTCTCTCCCTCTTTATTATCCCTCTTCCTCTCCATTTCTGACCATCAATCAAATACATAAAATCAAATTTAAAAGCAAAAATAAAAGTTTAGGGGGGCAGGTGGTAGCACATCAGATTAAGCACACAGAGCACAAAGCACAAGGACTGGTGTCAGGATCCTGGTTTGAGCCCCCGGCTGCCCACCTGCAGGGAGGTCGCTTCACAAGCAATTAAGCAGGTGTGCAGGTGTCTATCTATCTCTTCTCCTCTCTGTCTCCCCTCCTCTCTCCATTTCTTTCTGTCCTATCTAACAGCAACAACAATACCAATGTGAAAAAGATGGCCACCATGGATTCACAGTGCAGGTACCAAGCCCCAGTGATCACCCTGAATGCAAAAATAAGATAAAATAATAAGTAAAAGTTTAAAAAAAGCAAAGAAGCAAAGCTACACACAATGCTTATTCACCTATCTGCAATAACTACAACGTTATGAGAGGAAAAGGCACATATGTCTGTATGTCATTATGTGCAGTGATAGTATGTTTAAAAGTTAAATCATAAAACACTGGCGTGGGGACAGCATGTGCAGCTTTTAGAACCAGGATTTGTAAGACAGAGACACGTCTGGGAAATGCCCCAAAAGTACTAGTTAGGTTTTTAAGATAAAGAACTGGCAAAAGTACCTAGATGTTTTTTCTTGTTTTGTGTTAAAAATATAATGCTCACATGCCCTAGGTGTGGGTATGGAAATACTCCTGAAATCTGACAGTTTATATAACATGGCTAAAGTACTAAGCAATATAATAAAATAAGAATAAGTATCATTATTATTATATTAAATACAGTAAAGGGTCAAGGAAATCATTAGAGCACCAGTGCCTGAGGTCCCAAAAGATAGGGGGGGAAAAAAAGAACCAGAGTCTCAGAACACAGTATTTTGCAAAACCAGGGCACATCTAAAACTGTTGACCTATGAAGAGACAGGCAAGTCTGAATTCACAGAGGGGACCCATGCTGAGGCGACGCAGATGATGGAACTGAAGCAGCAGCTACAGAGGTGCCCTACAAGCACAGGGAAGCACGGTCAGTGCAGGGAAAGGCCACACTGGCAGAGCAGTAGAGAACACTAAGGAAAACCAAACGGAAACTTAGAAACTTTAAACCAACAATCTGTGTGTACGCATCGATCACAAACACACTTCAAACGTCAAATGGGGATGGTGGCCTTGATACATGTCAATGAAGGGGGGTGGGAGAGAGAGAAAGCCCTGTACCAGAAATAAAAGACACAAACTCAGGAAACTGTGAAATGATACTAAAAGGTATGCTATCCACAGAGAGAGAGAGAGGAGAAAGGGAGGGAGAGAGAGAGAGAGAGAGAGAGAGGGGAGAGGGAAGAGAGGAGAGGGGAGAGGGGAGAGGGGAGAGGGGAGAGGGGAGAGGGGAGAGGGGAGAGGGGAGAGGGGAGAGAGGGGAGAGAGGAGAGAGGAGAGAGAGGAGAGAGAGGAGAGAGGAGAGAGGGGAGAGAGGGGAGAGGAGAGAGGGGAGAGAGGAGAGAGGAGAGAGAGGAGAGAGGAGAGAGGGGAGAGAGAGGAGAGAGGGGAGAGAAGGGCGAGAGGGGAGAGAGGAGAGGGGAGAGGGGAGAGGGGAGAGGGGAGAGGGGAGAGAGGAGAGAGAGGAGAGAGGAGAGAGGGGAGAGGAGAGAGGGGAGAGAGGAGAGAGGAGAGAGAGGAGAGGGGAGAGAGGAGAGAGAGGAGAGAGGAGAGAGGGGAGAGAGGGGAGAGGAGAGAGGGGAGAGAGGGGAGAGGAGAGAGGGGAGAGAGGAGAGGGGAGAGGGGAGAGGGGAGAGGGGAGAGAGGAGAGAGGAGAGAGGGGAGAGAGGAGAGAGAGGAGAGAGGGGAGAGAGGAGAGAGGAGAGAGAGGAGAGAGAGGAGAGAGGAGAGAGGGGAGAGAGGGGAGAGGAGAGAGGGGAGAGAAGGGAGAGAGGGGAGAGAGGAGAGAGGGAGGGGGAGGGGGAGGGGGAGGGGGAGAGGGAGAGAGAGAGAGAGAGAGAGAGAGAGGGAGAATGCCCTGTACCAGAAATAAAAGACACAAACTCAGGAAACTGGAAAGATCCTAAGAGGTATGCTATCTGCATCAATGGAGTTTGAAAGTAAAGAGAGTTCACTACAGGAGAAGATGTCTGAAGAAATAACATCTGAAGATGGCCCTCACTTGAGAAAAGGAATAGACCCCCAGATTTACTGTTTCACCACTTCTGGGCATGAGCAAGGAGAAGTGTGTGCTACAGTGTGCTACAGTGATAGCTGCCCTCTCTGTGTGTCTCTGTCTCTCTCTAAAGAAAGAAAGCAGAGGTGCTGGCGCTGAAACCCAGCGATAACTCTGGAGGAAAGATAGATCTAGAATTCTCCATCCAAAGACAATCTTCTTACGTGATGGAAGTGAAATATTAAGGGAGCCAAGAAAACGCACGGCCCAGAGACTCAGCCTGGAATAAGAGCTGAATACAGCAGGAGGCCAGGGGAGCGATGCCCCAGAAGGCTACCTGGGACATGAGATTCAAGAACAGTGAGAGGGAGAGAAGCACGGGAGTGAATAAAGTAGCATATAGCCCCGTCTAGTCTACTCCTCTGAACTCTTTAAGATAAGCTTAGTGGTTTAAAACAAAAGAGTCGCAGAGCACACTCTGTGGATGTGTATAATACATAGAATAAAGAATATGGAAAGACCCCCTGTACTGTACAGAGCAGATATGACCCCAGGGCAAGGGAGAGCTCTCTCTGACTGCCCCCAATTCAGCTTCTGAATTAAATGTCTGTCTTTCCCGACTCCCACATTTCTAAGGCCTTGCGGGGGTGGGGGCTGGCTTAAAGGATTCTCTAACCTCCTTGCACCTTCAAATGTCAGCAAGACAGATTCCCATTGCTGTAAAACCTACTGTGATGACAGATCCTGGTTTTCTGTGGCACCAGGCAGAGCTTCCCCAAGGCCAGCTTGCAGGGAGGGGTACAGGAAAAGCCTGCATGCAGGAAGGCTGCTCCTTCCCACTGAAGTGGAGAAGTAGCCACTCTCTGCAGACTGAAGAAAGGCAAACACATCTATTACAACCTTGGGCGTAACCACTTAAAAAAATATATATGATTTATCCCAAGCCAAATGAGATGAGAATAATTGGACATCTCTAGGCAGGAAAAAAAAAAAGTACAACACAAGTAAACTTAAAAAAAACCGTAGGGGACTGGGCAGTAGTTCAGCTGGTTAAGCTCATATGGTACGAAGCTCAAGAACCAGTGCAAGGATCCTGGTTCAAGCCCTTGGCTCCTCACCTGCAGGGGTGAAGCAGGTCTACAGGTGTCCGTCTTTCTCTCCCCCTCTGTCTTCCCCTCCGCTCTCGATTTCTCTCTGTCCTATCCAACAACAACAGCAATAATAATGACAAGGGTAACAACAAGGCCAACAAAATGGGAAAAGTAGCCTCCAAGAACAGTGGATTGGCAGTGCAGGCACTGAGCCCCAGCAATAATCTTGGAGGCAAAAAAAAAAAAAAAGCAAGCAATACCTTGATCTAAACCTCATTCTGTATATAAAAATGAACTCAAAAGTAGATATTTTCAGGGAGTTGGGCAGTAGCACAGCGGGTTAAGCACAGGTGGCGCAAAGTGCAGGGACCGGCATAAGGATCCCAGTTGAAGCCCCCAGCTCCCCACCTGCAGGGGAGTCACTTCACAAGCGGTGAAGCAGGTCTGCAGGTGTCTGTCTTTCTCTCCCCCTCTCTGTCTTCCCTTCTTCTCTCCATTTTTCTCTGTCCTATCCGACAACAACATCAATAATAACTACAACAATAAAACAACAAGGGTAACAAAAGGGAATAAACAAAAAAAAACATCAAAAAAAGAAGATATTTTCAGATTGGTGGCTTCCAGAAATATAGGTATCTTTTCAAAATGGTACTGTAACTGTGTATTTTCATTTTTTTTTTTTGCTAATTAAATAACATCCTTTATCTAGAAAACAAACTTCATCTCTTTACCCTCTGCTCCACCAAAACCCAACTCACTGAAGCAGGAGAACATCTAGGGAAGGAGTGGGGGAGTTGCCTGAGGGGGCTCCAGGATGTGGAGTGACCAGGCCCCTATGAAAGAGCTCTTACGAAGCCCAAGGGAGACCCCATCCCATAGCAGCCAGCGGCCTAAGCCACTGGCCTCCTTCAGATGAAGCCAGTGCCTGGGGGTGACGTGGGGCAGTGTCTCTCCAGTGATGCTCTGTTGTTTTTGCGATATCATCATGCTCCTTGGTTCCCACACAGCACCCCAGGCTGTTCTGCCTCCATCCCAGCAAAGCATCCTGCATCTTCGTTCCAGCTCCCTGAGCCCATCCGAGTCTGGAAGTTCTTGGTGAACTGGGGGTCACCCCCACCTTCTTCCACCTGCTCTCTGGAATGGCCAGAGGGAAACAAAAATCTACCACTTGCATCCCCCCAAATAGGTTCCTTCGTTAAAACAAACGAAGGTCATGGGAAGGGCTCTGCAGTCCGGGTGGAGTGGGGGGGGGGTTGAAGAGGCTTCAGAGCCAGGTAATTCCTCCAGTGCAGGTGAAAAGCTTCTCTGCAGGGAAGTTCCCCATCGCTCTGGAGAAGGCTCCAACTCTTCTAGTCTTCACTGCACCAGAACTAGTCAGTGGGGCAGGGATCCGCCACCTTGCTGTCACTCATATGCTAACAGTTCTTTCATTTGTCTATTGCATCTCCCCTGACCCTCCCTATCCTCTTTCCAAAGCCGTCCACAATAGCAAAGTTATTTGAGTCCGTGTCACACATGCACAAGCTGGGGACGGGCTTCTCTTGATGACACCTCTGCTCCACCTGTCTCCTGCCTGTCTGATCATCTGTGCAGACTTTGAGCTACCCAAGGGGTAGTTAGGCCTAGGTGATGTCTATCTACCCCCTCAGCAATGTCTACCTATGCCATGCTATTGCCTGGCTGGCCAGAAATCAACTCAGCACCACCCACATCTTCTGAGGAAGGGAGTCAGTGACCTCCCTGTGATCAATGCTTTTAAGAGGTTCCCAGTCCCCAGAGGGTCTGTGTTTCCAAACCAGCACTCCAGACAGGATGTCATCATGCTCTGAAGGCTGGGGGGGGGGGGAATAGCTGGACCAAATGAGGCTCTGAAGCTTCTTGTCTCCACCACAGTGTTAGACCTTCAGAGGGAGAGGAAGCTACAAAAAAAAAAAAAAAGCACAAAGGACCCCTTCTCGTCTGTGATGAAGAAAGACCTTTCCTGGGAATTCTTCAAAAAGCCAGTCTGGCAACCTAGCTTTAGTTCCTTCCAGTAAAGGTGGTTTCATCTGGAAGCCAACATGGGACAGTTTTGTTTTTTCCTCCCACGGAAGTAGTACACAAGCCCCGTATATGTCAGAAGCTCAGTGCAGAGACAAGAGTGGGAAGGGTGAGGGGGACGGCATAAAAGTTCTGTAGAAAGACTCCCATACCTGAGGTTCTAAAGTTCCAGGTTCAGTCCCCCACACCACCACCAGCCAGAGGTGAGCAATCGTCTGCTCTTTCTCTCTGTATCTCTCTCTCTCTCATTAAAATAAAGCAAATAAAATATGTTTAAAAAATAAGACAGAATGGGAGGTCTGGCCTTGCTCCTCCAGGATGCTTGCAGACTGCAGACTGGGCTGCAGAGAGTAAGGACCCAAGACAGGTTAGAGTGTGGGAGTCGGGCGGTAGCACAGTGGGTTAAGCGCAGGTGGTGCAAAGCACAAGGACCAGCGTAAGAATCCTGTGCAAGGATCCGGGTTCAAGGCCGCTGCTCCCTACAGAGGACTCCCTACAGGTGTCTAGCTCCCTGTCTCCAGGGTTATCGCTGGGACTCAATGCCTACAACACAAATTCACTGCTCCTAGAGGCCATGTCTCCCATTTTATTGAATGAGACAGGGACATTGAAATAGGAGGGGGAGATAGAGAAGGAGAGAGACAGACACCTGCAGACCCACTTCACTGTAGTGAAGTGATCCCCCCTATAGGTAGGGAGTGGGGGCTTGAACCCAGATCTTTGCATGGGTCCTTGCGCTTAGTACTATGTGCACTTAGCTGGGTGCCTCACCACTGCCACCCATGTGGAAGTCTACTCTCTGGAAGGGTATGGTCCCCAGAAATGCACAGACATGACACGGTAGGGTGTATGGCAACAGGAATTGAAACAAGGCAAGGTGAACCGGCTCTTAACAACATCCCCTTTTTTTGTTTACAAAAGCGAGGCGGACTTAGGAATTCCAGTGGACGCAAAGAGAAGGGAGAGAAGCAGAAGAGCAGCAGATGCTCGCAGGCATGGGAGGAGTGGTGGTGACCCAGGGGAGGGAGAGTCTGTAAGCCAACTCCCAGGGAGGAACAAGAGCCACCACTCCCTAGTCCATCCACTCAGTAGGATTCCTGAGGACAGCCTCAGAGCAGAGTCACAGTGAAAGGCTGTCCGTGCAGCAGTCAGCAGAGGCCCGGCAGAACACATCATAGGTCCTTCGTGGTAACTACGGACATCTGCCCGGTGCATCCAAGGGCAGCCTGGGGTGGCCTTGGGAACAGTCCCAGCTCTGACCTGGGAGTGGATTCTCTCCCCAGGAGTGAAGCGCATCTGCTCATCTTCCTCCCGGGTTCTTGGGTGAAGTCCTGGAAACCTGAGTCCCTGTCTGTGAGGAGACCCACTAGAGGGAAGGAAGGTCGTAATGAGACCTTCTCTTCCATGCCCCAGATGTATCCTCCAAGGAAGCACACCCTGGGATTCCCAGAAAGCAGGGTGGTTTGTTCCAGATAAGCTAATGGAGAGAGAGCCAATGTTACTTGCCTGTCCTACCTGCTGTTATTTTGGGGCCTAAGGGTGGGGAGTGGGTGGTGGAAATGCCCTTGGAAATTGTCAGCACTTAGAATTTGGGAAAAGAGGTGAGGGGTAATCAGTTGCAATATACATATATTAAAAATAAGTCACAATGAGCCTAGTCAGCCATGATTAATTAGCTCAATTCTAACTCTTGTGTGAGAGAGGAAAACACAGGAGAACAACTTGGAGAATCTGCATGTCTCCCTCAGTCTCTGGGAGCCAGAGCCAGGATCTGCTAGCTTGTGGGGGCAGGGCAGTGGTGGGAGGACGCAGAGGATGACCTAGGCCCAAGGGCTGGCAGGGGTGGACTGGCTGTTGTTTGCTGACTTCCAGAGACCAGTTCAAAGACAGAAAGGGCCGACATGTTTAGGGGATGGTGAGCAGGGCCTGGGGGTCACCCCCACAGCTGGCCCTGGAATCCTAGAATACTGAGGAGCTTTAGCATTTTGGTGGCTCTGGCCTGGGGTCTGCTAGGCCCCTGCTGTGCTCAGGCCCGCGTGTCACTGCGTGGTGCTGGCACTTACGTCCAGAGCTGGGCTCCAGGCCACAGGCACCAGTGAGAGTCAGGAGGGGTGCAGGTTGTCAGATTAAAGGGATGTTGGAGGTCAGGCTGCCCGCAGGACTGGAGCTGGCCTCCAATAACAGGCTGTAAAGAGCTGTTTTCTCTGGAAGGAAAGTGCTTTTACATGTGCTCAGCCCTGTACCCACTTGCTGAATATCCTACTAGACACAGGGCAAGTCTTGGGGCTGGGACAAAGCCACCCTGCTGAGGTGGTTCAGAGTGGATGGCCAGCATCCTTCTGAGGGGAGCAGTCTGGGGGACACAGGGAGCCCAGACAGCTGCCTGGAGCTGTTTACTTCAGGCTCTGTGGTAGCACTCAGAGCCCCCTGGTCTGAGCCTGGCACCGGAGCACCAGAGGAACCTGCGCCTCCTTGCCTACCACTCCCAACGTGCATGCTGAGTGGGCTGGGGAGGAAAGGCTATTATTTATTCTAATAAGAAACTATTACCCCAGGCGTGTTCTCATTCTCCAGATTTAATAAGGCATTTTGTGAAATGAGGCCTAGGAAGGAGGAAGCCAACACTTGTGGTTCTTGTGAAGAGGATTTCTATTTGTCTCAGATGCAAAGACAATCTCCCTCCCTTCCCTGCAGAATCAAGGGTTAGCAATGCCCTGAGCCCAACTCCACACCAGGGTCCCTGCACAGTTTTAGAAAACTCCAACACTGGCCACAGTGTCCTAAGGAACTGGGGGGCTTGGCCTGCTTCCCCAGACCCACCTCCTGCCCTCACACACCCACTTCTGTAGTCAGACAACTCAGCCAGCCGCTGTGAGCCAGGGGACTTTCAGCAGAGATCTCTCTTCACACCTAGAAGTGGGGGTCCCGCTGGACAGTGCTGGCTGGGTGATGCCCCTGGCACCTCTCTGCCAGGAGGGGAGATGTGGGCTGAGAGATGGCTCATGCAGGAGGGTACAGGCCTTGCTGTGTGTGAGATCCCTGGGCTCCAGCCCCAGTACCATGTGTAAGCACCACGCTACACGGGCAGTAGAGCAGTGCTACGGAGATCTCTCCCCACCCCTCTCCCTCTGCCCCCTCTCTTCCTTGTTTCTTGCTCTCTCAAAGTAAATGAAAGACAAAGTGGGTCGGAAGGATGCCTAGTGGCATCATACAGGCACATGGGGTCCTGAGTTCATTGCCTGACACTGATTAAAAGGAACAAAGAAGCAGGAGGAGGAGGAAGAGGAAGGAGGGTGAGGGGAAGTAGGAAGGGGAAGACAGATAAGCTCCAAAGGCCCCATATACCCAAAATTGACTTCCGAGCTTCTTCCTTCATGAAGACTCCCGACTGCATTTTTTGGTAATTTTTTAAAAATTATCTTTATTTGTTTATTGGATAGAGACAGTCAGAGGTAAGGAAGTGATAGAGAGAGAGAGAGAGACACCTGCAGCACTGCTTCACCACTCACAAAGCTCTCCCCTTGCAGGTGGGGACAGGAAGCTCTACCCTGGGTCCCTGTGCATCGTAACAAGTGAACTCAACCAGGTGCACCACCACCCGGCCCCTAAGACCCCTTGATTTCATCTTCTAGGCTCCTACTTTTGGGCTCCTGTTTATCAAACCATTTGTCCTGCTTTATATCTCACTGCCTTTCAGCCACCAAGTTGCAGATGCTACTATGATTCCATCCTGACTTCCCTGGGCAGACGCCCTCACCCATGTGTCCTGGAACCCCACCTCCCCAGAGCCCTGCCCCACTAGGGAAAGACAGAAACAGGCCGGGGTGTGGATCCACTTGCCAATGCCCATGTCCAGTGGGGAAGTAATTCTAGAAGCCAGAACTCATACCTTCTGCACCCCATAAAGATTTTTGGTTCATATTCCCAGAGGGATAAAGAGTAGGGAAGCTTCCAGTGGAGGGGATGGGACAGAGAACTCTGGTGGTGGAAGCTGTGTGGGATTGTGCCTGTGATCTTACAATCTTGTCCATCATTATTAAATCAGTAATAAAAATTAAACAAATTCCAAAGGCATTTCCAGTTTACAGTGTTGCAACTGCACTCTCTTCTCTGGCTAGATGTAGCAAGGCTCCAGCGAATATCTTATTGTATCTCCATGAAATAGATGTAGCAAGACAAGACTTTATCTGGGCCTGTTAACTGGGAGGTTTCCAGCTGCACCTTCAACACACTGGCTAAGAGGACAGACTCCAAGAGCTGCAATTCCCAGCTTCCAGTCACACCAGGTCCCTGCTTTCCTTTGGGGACTTGGGAGAAACCCCTCAGCCGGCTTCCTGCCCCCTCTCAGGCTCCTCTGCCACACCCTCCTCCCCCCAGGGTCACTGCCAGAGTAAAATCAGTTGCCTTTTTCAAAGCAAGCAGGAAAACACCCAACTAGCATAGAAAAATATTTCAGGAGTGGCTTCTCAGTGCAACAAAGTGACTTTAATCCTGAATTCCTTTACATTCTATGTTCTTTTAACAAGTTGGCAACGAGGGGCTAAGGAGGTAGCACAACAGATACTCAGCAGACTTTCATGCCTGAGGCTTGGATGTCCCAGGTTCAATACCAGGCACTAAAGTAAGCTACACAAGAGCTGAGCGGTGTTCTGGTTAAGAATAAAAGAGGAGAGAAAGAAAGGAAGGGAAGGAGGAAGGAAGGAGGGAAAGAAGGAAGGAAGATAAAAAGGAGAGGGAGAGAGCAAGAGAGAGAGAGAGAGAGAGAGAGAGAGAAAGCTGTGGGGAGAGAGGGAGGTCATAGGGAAGGAGGGGAGAAGAAAGAAGTGAGGGAGGAAGAAAAATTGCCAATGGGCTGGGTTTGCCTGTTCATATACTAGATTTCTAGTGGATAAGACCACAGTGAGGAAGAAACATTCTGAGGCAAAGACTGACTGATGCTTTTACACTAGGACATTAGAAGCCCAAACTTGGAAGCAACCTAGGTATCCAACAGTAGGCAAGTGCTAAGAATATAATATAATATAATATAATATAATATAATATAATATAATATAATATAATATAATATAATATAATATAATATAAATGTATGTATAATGGATCACCACTCAGCTGTTAATGATGATGCCACTCCCTTTGCTTCATCTTGGATGGAGCTTGAAGGAATCATAGTGAGACAAGCCAAAAAGAGGATGAATAGGGATGATCTTCCTCATAGCCAGAACTTAGGAAACAAAGACAGAAAGGGGAAACACAAAGTGGAAGCTAGAGTGTCTTACACCAAAACAAAGGACCCTGGGATGGGTGGGCAGGGAGGGCCACTAGGGTCCAGGTGCTTGATGGTGGGAAGGGATGAAAGTTGGCAGAGAGAGTGGTTTGCAGACTCCTATCACAAGGACAAGAGAAGCTGTGCCCAGGTGCCAACATCTGTACTGTAAACCACGAAGACCCCAATCAAATGACAGGAAAATGTTTACATGAATAGGGGGTGAGTTTGTCAAAAGAAATAAATCTTGTAACTGCCATTAGACACCTTCAGAAACAAAGCAAAAAAAACAAACAAAAAAAAAAAACCAGAGAGATGAACCAAGTCCCACTGGACCAATTTCCCAGACAAGAAAATAGAGACCTAAGTGGCTTTCTGTGGAAGGCAGCCCAGGCGAGCTGCGTATGAGGACTGCTCTGCATGGCTAGAGGAGGGCTTTCCTGGCCCTCTATGATTTCTGAGACTTTACAAAATGTCATCACTTAAGGGGCAGGGACACTCCTGTAGCTGGAAAAGCTTGAGAAGTATTCATTTTCTAATTTTCCAGTTCAGTTGTTGGAAAGGGTTGCCTGGGAGGTGGTGGCTGTTATTGTAGCCGTGTGTGTGTGTGTGTGTGTGTGTGTGTGTGTGTGTATGTGTGTATGTGTGTGTGTCTACACGCTTCCTGGAAAGCTTAATGGAAGGAGTGCCAGAAGACATATGGTTCCTGAGAAAGGAACTCTTAAAACCTTAAGCTTAAAGAATCGTTACTGGCAGGAGGAGGTTCGCAGAAGTCCACAAACAAGGAGGAGGCATCGGTGGAAAACTCAGGCTATTTGAAAGGGAAAATCTAGGTCACCTGGCTGTGTTTTGTCTTCATCTATATTAATTAGACACGGGAAATAATGAGGGAGCTCAGAAAGCATTTCAGACTTAAAATAATAATAACAATAATAAACCAGCAGAGCACAGCAGTACCCTCGAAAAGAAAACGCCTTCACAAGTGACGTTCTGGAAGGAGCCTGAGTGGGGAAGAGCCTGGCCATTAAGAGCTGCGATGTGCCCTGTGATCGTCCCAGGGGATGTTATCCGCACTTAATATTCCAATCAATATTCTTTCTGTGTGCCAGGAATTCAGTAAGGTGTGTTCTCTGTCACTTGGGTGGAGGGTGTAATCAGCATAATTTTGAGAGATGGGAGACCTCTGTAACTGGGATGCATAGGCAGCCCAGGGTGGGCTGAGCACTACTTGGGGGGGGAGGGCAGGAGTGAGAAAAGAAATTTGAGCCCTGAGCCCACCATCCCCAGCACTTTGTACCACCTCGGCACTCAGGGTGATGTCTGTGGCCCAGTCCTTTAACATCCAGAGATTCAACATCACAGGGATTGGATGGTAGAGTGCGTGAATTTATGACAGTACTCAAGGACACTGGTTCAAGCCCCTGGTCCTCTCCTATAAGGGCCAGGGGGCTTCATGAGTGGTGGAGCAGTGCTACAGGTCTTTCTTTTTTTATATATATGTATATGTATATGTATATGTATATGTATATGTATATGTATATGTATATGTATATGTATATGTATATGTATATGTATATGTATATGTATATGTATATGTATATGTATATGTATATATTGATGAGAGAGGGGAGAGAAATGAGAGAAAGCTACAAAGAGGAAGACCACACAATACTACTCATCTCTAGCTTACAGTGAATGGTACAGGGGACTGAGCCTGGGACTCTGGAACCACAGCATGAAAAGTTTCTCTCCATTCCTTTCTTCTTTCTTTCTTTCCTTCCTTCCTTCCTTCCTTCCTTCCTTCCTTCCTTTCTTTCCTTTTATTTCTCTCCTTCTTTCCTTCTTCTTTTTTTTTTTTCTTCTTCCTCCTCCTCCCTCTTCCTTCTTTTTATCACCAGCACACTTCAGCTCTGGCTTATGGTGGTGTGTTGGTTTGAACCTAGGGCCTCAGAGTCTCAGACATGAAAGTCTGTTTGCATAACCATTATGCAATCTTCCCCAACCTGATATTTTACTTTCAAAAACAACTTCTTATTCTTGGGAATATCTTCCCTATTTATTTATTTTTGTTGCCTTTTTTTTTAAATCTTTGCTGTGGTTATTATTATTATTGTTATTGATGTCGTTGCTGTTGGATAGGACAGAGAGAAATGGAGTGAGGAGGGGGAGAGAAAGATGGCCACCTGCAGACCAGCTCCACCGCCTGTGAATCGACTCCCCTGCAGGTGGGGAGCCAGAGCATCCTTGTGCTCCTGCCATGTGCACTTAACCTGCTGCACTACTGCCCGACCCCCGAGAATAGTACTTTGATCATAAGAATTCTTCTTTCTGTTATGTTCTTGGGACAGGGGGTAGAACTGCTCACTGGAGTGAGCAGTAGCAGACATCAAATTTATCAGCAACTTACCTAGATAAATGTGAGTGTGTGCTCTGATACATGCCATGAAAGAAAAGCAAATGAATGCCATGCAACTACATTTAGAGGAGTCAGCTCTGTCTAGGAAACTTCAAGAGACTTCTCCAGAGAGGTTAACGTTGTCTTGTTGGTTAATGCTGTCTTTACAAAGCAGGCTTACAGCTCACCATACATTAAATTATTCATCATTCTAAAAAAAAAAAAAAAGACTTCATGTTCATTTTGTTCACTGGCATTTCTTATAAATGTCCAATAATGGCACTGAGAGAACCATACAAGAGCAAGTTTCCTTGCTTTGAGGAGATCCTGACTTTTCCATGTGGTCAATGTACTTTGAAAATAGTGCCTTACTTGTTTTGTTATCAATATTGCTACAGGTCTTTTTTTTCTCTCTCCCTCACTCTGTTATAGAAAGAAAGAAGAAGGGAAAGAAACGCCGGCCAGGAGAGGTGGAGCTGTTGTGCGGGCACTGAGCTCCCGTTGTAAACCACAAGTTAAACACATAAACCAACTAACTAACTGATAAATGCCCAGGCACCCAGTTAAGTGCACACATTACAGTGCACAAAGACCCGGGTTCGAGCCCCCGCTCACCACCTGCAGGAGGAATCCTTAATGTGCAGTGAAGCAGGGCTGCAGGCGTCTCTCTGTCTCTCCCTGTCTCTATCTTTCCACTCCCTCATTTTTTCTCTGTCCTGTCAAATAAAAATAGAAAGAAAACAAAGGAAGAAAGAAAGAGAGAGAGAAAGAAAAAAAAAATGGTCACAAGGAGCAGGGTATTCTCAGTGCAGTTACTGAGCCCCAGTGACAACCCTGGTGGGAGGAAAAATTAAAGTCCAGGCCTCCTCCCCCAGGGCCAGGACACACACACACACACACACACACAGAGAGAGAGAGAGAGAGAGAGAGGCAGAGAGAGGCAGAGAGACACCTGCAGGCCTGCTTCATCACTTGTGAAGCTTTCCCCTTGCAGGTGGGGACAGGGGGCTGGAACCTGGGTCTTACACATGATAATACGTACACTTAACCAGGAGTGCCACCACCACCCCAGGCTGCAGATTGAAAGGAAGCTCCCATCCTCTCATTCCCAGGTTCTCAGTCTGAGGAGCAGCCAGGGTTAGCAACTAATCACGCAGGAGCCAGAGCCGGTGGTCTCTCTTTGGGTCTGGGGTCCAGCGTACTCCCTGCCCTGATGCCAGATGGGGGTGGGGGAGCCCCTCTCTGCCTTCTGAGGCACTGGGGTTATGTGGGGGCGAGGGCTCCTGTGCTTTTGGCAGAAGGGGAAGCCTGCTATTCCCTGCCACCCCAGCTAGCTACTCACACTCCCCAAAAGAAGTCGGACCCCCGTGGCCAGGAGGCCCTCCTCTCTCCAGGCAGTGGGGTAAGCACCTTGCTGTGACAGGAAAGACAGACTCACAGGGATCTGGCTCTTGCCTGTCTGACTTGAGCCTGAGAACAGCAATCTAAACCACATTTCCCATGAAACCCTGAGTTGTTGCCTTGTGACCCAACCCAACCTGTCTCTCTCCCAGTCATAAGCCACCAAATAAATATGACTTAGCCCACTGCAGAACTAAGAAGGCATCAACACAAAGTGTTTTCTTGTCCTGGGTACTCTCTGCCTGTGGCCTCATCATGCTGGCACCACCACCACCACCCCCACTGGCACTGGGTGTTGACAGGTCAGTTATCTGGACCCTTTTCCTCTGGGTTGTCCCGTCTACTCTTGGAACCCATTCTTACAAATTCTCTGATTTCCAGTAACACGCCGGTGTTTGAATCTCCCTCCTTGACCTGGTCACTTCATGTCTAAATCCTAATAAATGTACCTCCCTCCCCAACATCGTATACCAACGTGTTCTCACTGCCCCACGGCCTTGTGCATCTTAAGCCCATATGGCTTCACAGCTTCACTAGGGAGTCCACTCCTGACTTCAGCAACTAGAGCCCTGAGAGTCAGAGAAGGCTTAACACAGGGCATCCACGAGCCCCGAGAAGACAAAGGTTCTTTCGGTTCAGGCAAACCCGCACGTGCTGGGGTCCCTCCAAGAGAGTGGGTAGAAAAGCTGCCTCTGCTGGAGAAATGTCTGCTGACATTCAAGAATGGGATGGCTTAAAATAAGAGGCGCATTTACTAGTGAGAAAGAGAGAAAGAAGACTAGAACAATACTGAGCTGCATGCAGAGGCAGGGATGAAATTCCAGACCACACACACGCCAGTTCTGTGCCCTGGCACGGTGCCACCTTCCTGATCAAGGACCAGGGTGATAAGAGAAAAGGGCTCATTCTCTGTGGTTATTAGACAACATCCCCGCTGGTCCCATCAAACACTCACAGAGCGTGGCTGGGGGAAGAAACATCCCACTCCCAGCAGATCCAATGCAAGAAAAAGACACCAAATATCCACAAAGGACTGGCTCAGAATTGGGAGGGCAGCATACTGGTTATGCAAACGACTTTGATGCCAAGGCTCCAAGGTCTCAGGTTCTAGTCCCGGTACTGCACCACCACAAGCCAGAGCTGAGAAGTGCTCGGGTGAAAGCAAAACAAAACACAAAACTGGGACAGCACAACAAAAGAAACAAAACAAACAACAAAATAGTAACATTCGATGTTAAAAAAATGGGCAAAGACCTAAGTAGAGATTTTAAAAAAGAAGAGCTACACCTGGCCCACAGACACATGAAGAATGCTCTAGTTCACTTTTAGTTATGAGAGAGTCTAGCTCACCCCTGAGAGAAGGGCTTCCATGCACAAACCAGGAAATGGCAGGTGTTTGAAAGGTTGTAGAGAAAAGGGAGCTCTGTCCATCGCTGGTGGGAATGCACACTGGGGCAGCCCCTTTGGAAGGCTGTATGGACAGTCCTTCATCAAGTAAACATGGAGTTGCCTCATCACCGGGCAATACACTCTTAGGCATTTATCCAAAGGACAAGAAAACACCTATCCAAAGGGATACAGGTTCCCCTGAGTCCATAACTGCATTATTCATAGTGGCCAAAGGCTGGAAGGAGCCTAAATGCTCATGGACACATGACTGGTTAAAGAACAGAATTATGGGGAGTCCGGCGGTAGCACAGTGGGTTAAGCGCACGTGGCGCAAAGTGCAAGGACCGGCTTAAGGATCCCAGTTCGAGCCCCCGGCTCCCCACCTGCAGAGGAGTCGCTTCACAGGTGGTGAAGCAGGTCTGCAGGTGTCTGTCTTTCTCTCCCCCTCTATGTCTCCCCCTCCTCTCTCCATTTCTCTCTGTCCTATCCAACAACAACGACATCAATAATAACTACAATAATAAAACAACAAGGACAACAAAAGAGAATAAATAAATTAATGTAAAAAAGTTTAAAAAAGAATAGAATTATGGGAGTCAGGTGGTAGGTAGCACAGCGGGTTAAGCGCAGGTGACGCAAAGCGCAAGGACCGGCATAAGGATCCCGGTTCAAGCCCCCGGCTCCCCACCTGCAGGGGAGTCGCTTCACAGGCGGTGAAGCAGGTCTGCAGAAGTCTGTCTTTCTCTCCTTCTCTGTCTTCCCCTCCTCTCTCCATTTCTCTCTGTCCTATCCAACAACAATGACACCAGTAATAACTACAACAATAAAACAACAAGGACAACAAAAGGGAATAAATAAATAATTTTTAAAATAATAAAAAAAATAGAAAAGAATGGAATTACTTGGGGCCAGGCGATGGCGCACCTGGCTGAGCACACACATTACAATGTGCAAGGACCCAGGTTCATGTTCCTGGTCCCCACCTGCAAGTGGTGAAGCAGGGCTGCAGGTGTCTCTCTGCCTCTCTCTCTATCCCCCCCTTCCCTCTTGATTTCTAGCTGTTTCCATCAAGCAAAATAAAGATAATAAAAAAAATTTTAAAAGAATGGAATCACTGCTCTGTGGAATCAACAGGAGGGAGCATGACCTTCAGGACAAAGTGGATGAAGTGGAGGTGATTATGCTGAAAGAGACAAAGGGCAAATGGTTTCTCTAGAGAACTGAAATTCATGACCCTGAAGAAGACAAACAGACAAACGGACCCAGACTGTCTCTAGGACTCTGTGAGAACTCTGCTGGTCCCCGCTGGGAGGGGAGGGCACAGAACTCTGGTGTTGGCTCTCATGTGGAGCTAGCCACTGTTAGGAGTCACAGACATATAACGTGAAAAATAAATGACCTCCCTCCCGAAATAAAGGTAACACGAGGAAAAAGAAAAAGAAGGTTCTCTGTAGTAGGTGATCCCAAACAGGAGCTGGCCCAGTGTGTAACTTGCTCATGACTGAGTGTTCACCGTGTCTTTTAAAAACAAACCAGGATTGATTTGAAAGAGAAAATAATACATAAAAACGGGGGGGGGGGAACCAAAGAAGGAGACAGGGTGGCCCTTGGCGCTCGGTGGCAGCCTCTGAGGTCTGGCCGCATGCGGACGAGAGCCTGTGCCCACAGCAGAGCTACTCGGCCTGCGTGAGGAGAGCCTTAGCCAATGAGGAAGCCGCCAGTCTGTCCATCCACTCAGTGAGAGCCTCCCTCACCAGCCTCCCTCATTACACTAATGACAAGGAGAGGAAGCTCTGGCTCCCAGTGTAGGCGGCCACCCACTGCGCTGCTTGGGGTATGGAACTCTGGTGGTGGGAACTGTGCGGAAATTTACCCCTCTTATCCTATGGTTTTGTCGGTATTTTCTACTTTTTTTATTTTATCAATACATCAAAGTAATTTAAAAAATAAATAAAAGACACCCACATCCTCAAGAAAGACAAATAAAGACTTAGAATGAAAGGCTGGAGCAAGATGTTCTAAGGAAATAATACTTTGAAAAAGATTAAGAATTTCTGTTCTCATATCAGACAGAAAAAGGAGAAGAGAAAGGAGGAGGAGGGGCAGGAAAAGGAGGGGGAGGAAGAGGAAGAGGAGGAGGAGGAGGAGTTGGAAGAGGGCATAACTCCAGCACAGGCAGCCACAGACAAGGAAGCAGGAATCTCTGACATTCGAGTCCCACAGACTGTTAACTGAGCCACTTCCCTCCCTGCTGGCTATATCCCCCTGTATAGCCTCATGTCCACTGTCACCAGATTTTCTTGATGTCACTTGGCTGTCTTGTGTTGAATGCACTGTCTTCCTCTGGGTGTATAATATACGTCTATGGAAAGAGACTCAGAGAAAGGACCGTCCTGGACCCATCTCACCATGAGGACCCTAAACCTGCCACCCAAGCTGAGTCCATCCTGAATGAGAATGAGGATGCTCTTCCTTAATGGGGAGAGCCAAAGGCCCAGTGTTCCTCCCAAGGACACACCGCTAGTCTTCTCAACAGCCTCTTCACTCCCCGCTGACTTACAGATTTCTCTCTTTAACCTCAGCATCAGTGGCAACCCTTGGTGATGTGTGTTTGGTCATTGGGTTTCCAGAAATACCGCTCAACTCCGGGGCCCCTGAAACTCTTACTACTTTATAGCCACGGAAGCCGATTCTGAGAGGACAAGCTTTGCCCCAAACGTGTCCCACTCAGACTAGACAGGTGTCTGTGCACTCTCCCACCAGCCTTCTGCCCGCCATGTTGCTTTCCGGGCTGACTACAAACATTGGCATATTCCAAACGTTCCATCCCTAACTCCACACTCCGACCAGATTTTCTGAAGACAGCAAGTCTTCTGATGATTTCTGGATGGTTCCACATTTTCAAAGCGACCCAGGAGCACAGACATCCTGGAGGGGGTGGAGGAGGAGCCTCACAAAAGGGCCTTACAATTAGGTCTGGAGGGATTATTCCATGGGCAGGTTTCTTGAGACTGAAGGAAGAGCTGACAGCGATAAGGCCTCAGTGAGAAGAAACCCAGCAGGTGCAACTCCAGCCCTGGGCATGGCAGAGAAATATCAGAGCAACCCGGACACACCCGGTTGGAGCCGAGACTGTATGCCAATTTGATTAGAAACCGGCTCACACATAGAGCCAGCCCTGTCGATTAGGAGGAGGCTAGGCTAATGAATCTTGGAAATGGAAACGTCTGTCCATCCTTCTTCAAGTTTGCAAGGCAATTATTGTCTCAGATCTTGACTTCCAATATGTAGGCAGGCTTCTAGGCAGGAAAACGAAGCCAGACAGCCAGAAAATGAGGAGCCATGATTCTTGGGGCTGCAGACACAGCTTCCGGACTGGATGTTAAATATGATTTGCTGTCCCGTCTCTCAGTCTCTTTACTTTTCCTTTTATTTCTTCTTCTCCTCCTCCTCTTCCTCCTCATCTCCCTTCTCCTCTGCTTCCTCCTCCTCCTCTCCCTCTCTTTTTCTTCTTCCTCCTCCTTCTCCTCTTCTATTCTTTTTCCTGTGTTAACATCATAAAGTGTAGCCTATATGTTACGGAGGCAGAGGGGGAAACCTCTCAGTTTCCCTAGCAGGATCAATTAGTATGGCCATTCCTCTTCCATCTTGGGACTCTCTGTCATGCCTTTTGAAAACTGAACTCTGAAATATGGACTGCAGGGTTGCAATTCTACACATCCTTGTTCTGCTCACAGCACACAAGTCTTGGTCAGAGGAGAATAAAAGCAAAGGTAAGAGTAAGGATAACAGAGAGGAACTGGACAGTGACTCTGGAGTCAATTGGGTTTGACCACCAGCTCTTCCACTGGTGAGTGCTTGACCTTGGACAAGATATTATCCAATCTGTTCTTTTATTGTTGTTACCGGACAGAGAGACACCTGCAACCCTGCTTCACCACTAGTGAAGCTTTGCCTCTGCAGATGGGGACCAGAGGCTTGAATCCGGTTCCTTGCACATGGTAACGTGAGCACTTAACCAGGTGCACCACCACTGGCCCCCAGTGATTAGCTGATCTGCACTTCCACTAACCATTAGGAAATGAGGACACTCTTGATGCCCGTGTTACAGGCATCACATCAGGCACAGACAAGTTTGTGTGTGAAGAACACCCAGCACAGATCTTGGCAGCAGGGTAGAATTATATAATGCTTGCTAAATAAAAAATGCAATTAACTCATCCAGAGAGATGATTCATCCTCTCTATTAATGCCCTGGCGTATTAATTGAACAGATATTCATGAGAAACTCTCCTGTGCCCAAGGGTTGAGGGGAACACAGCTCCTGCCTGCAAGAAGGGCACATTCTTTAGGGAATGTAGGGTAGGGGGACCTGCATGGAAGGGGCATGCAGGAGGGGACAGTGGGGGCGGTGGGGGCTCAGGTCCCCTCTGGATTCTCAGCAAGCATCCTTCTGTCAGTCCAAACCAACTAGGGCACAAAAGGCCAGAGGCCCCCGGCTACAGTCCAGCTTCCTCCAGGGCAGGTCGGCTCTGACTCTAGGAGCAAAGCTGCCATTTCAGAGGAGACTGGGCGGCCTTCCCACCATCCTGTGTCACCAGGCAGACCACCAGCTGCTCAATCACACCCCTTCCTCCCAACCAGAAGACACAGCAGGCAGACCCTGCATCTGGAACAGCAGGTGCTGCCAGCCAGCTTGCTCTGAATCTGATTCCAAGGTGGCACAGTGCCCTCTGCCATCCTGAAGTAGGAGTTGGGATTTGGGATTGGGGTGTGGGGGAGGGGGATTCAGAAGGCCCTGGGGGTCACTTCACCCGAGAGGGGGGGGAGAGAGAGAGACTGTGTCTGTGGTTATCCTGCCCTTGTCCAGGGATCCTGACCTTCCTACTCTCTCTGAACCTCCAGGCAGCAGTTCTATGCTATGTGTGCACCATGTGAGAGAGATGGATGGAGAAAGGATGGATGGATGGATGGATGGATGAGTGGATGGATGGATGGATGGATGGGTGGATGGATGGATGAATGGATGGATGGATGGATCAGAGGATGGATAGATAGATAGGAGGATGGACGGATGGATGGATGGATGGATGGATGGATGGATGGATGGACGGATGGATAGGAGGATAGATGGATGGATGGATGGATGGATGGATGGATGGATGGATGGATAGGTAGATGGATGGATGGATGGATGGATGGATGGATGGATGGATGGTTGGATGGATGGATGGATAGGTAGATGGATGGATGGATAGGTAGATGGATGGATGGATGGATGATAGGAGGATAGATGGATGGATGGATGGATGGATAGGTAGATGGATGGATGGATGGATGGATGGATAGGTGGATGGATGGATAGGTAGATGGATGGATGGATGGATGGATGGATAGGTAGATGGATGGATGGATGGATGGATGGATGGATGGATGGATAGGTGGATGGTAGGAGGATGGATGGATGGATGGATGGATAGATAGATATAGATGATGGATGGATGGATGGATGGATGGGAGGATGGATGGATGGGAGGATGGATGGATGGATAGGTGGATAGGTGGATGGATGAATGGACAGATGGATGGGAGGATGGATGGATGGATGGATGGATGGATGGATGGATAGATATAGATGATGGATGGATAGATGGATGGATGGATGGATTTGTGGATGGATGGATGGATAGATGGATTTATGGAGGGTGGATGTGTGGATGAATGGGTGGAGTCATAGATGGGTGGGAGAACGGACAGATTAGTAGGTGGGTGGATAGTAGATAGATGGATATGTGTGTGAGGAAGATAAGAGGTCAGGAAAGGAGACAAGATATTCAGCATGATGAGTGCTGCCCTGAACTAACTTTGAAAAGCAACTCAGACCTCTTTGCAAAGCTGCTCTGCCATACACACACATGTTACATTATTGATCAGAGCACATTAAACACTGCCTGGCAGTAGCCCACAGGCAGCAGAGTGGTGGCGGGGGCATTCCCCTTACAAAGTTCAGCCCCTGTCACTCTGGAAGCAAGGGTCTCCGAATCCTCTAGGATGATGTCCCCCACCCCAGCCAGGACATAGGGAGAGCAGGCCCCACAGGAGGACTGGGCACTGAGCCTTCCAGCCTTTGGCTGTGAGCTGAGGGAGAGCAAGTCCACACCTGCCCTCGGCCCTGCTGATCCAGGGCCCCATCCATGCCTCTCCAGCAAGCCTGGGCTCCCATCAGGGAGCCCAGGGCCCCTCCCACGGTGCAGGGGCACCCAGCGCTCTCTCTCCACCAGTTCCAGCCCAAGTTCCTGCAGCTCAGCCAGACCCAGCTGCTGTGCGCTCAGGCTTTCAGACTGAATCCCTGCAGCGCCATCTGCTGGCTGACAGCCATCAGTGCGGAGGGTCCTCAGAATGCGCCAAGCTTTGGCCCAGCTCTTCAGAGACCCTGCTCTGAAGCCACAACACTTGCTGCAATGAGGAGAAGGTGCCACCGTCTGTCTGTCTGCCTGCCTGCCTGCCTGCCTGTCTGTCTGTCTGCCGGAGCCCTACCCCAGACAGGTAGCTCCTGCTAGCCTTGGAAGCAGGCCACGGCACATGCAAAGTTCTGCATCTGACTATCCCTCTTCCTCAACACCTCCCTTTTTAAAATCAAAACTTTTATTCATTCAAAAAACAGAGAGAAATTGAGAGAGGGGAAGGTAGCGAGGGAGAGAGAGACACCTGCAGCCCTGCTTCGCCATGCATAAAGCTTTCCACCTGCAGGTGGGGACCGGGGTGGTAGTGCATGGACTGACACGGGCACTCCACCACCCAGAGCCCCCTCGCCTCTCCAGGTGGCTCCTGGATGCCTTCCCCACAGTGTCCCCCTCTGAACAGCGAGCAGGGGCCACTGTCATGGGGCAGAGCCTTGAGCCCAGTGCAATGACCATCTGGCTCCAGACACCCCAGGGTAGTGGGGAGGCAGGGCCGACTCTGAACTCAGACATGAATCCAGTCTATGGGCCAGGACACAAGGAGGACAGGGTGATGGGGGCCTGTGTCCAGGGCTCCCCATCGTCTGCGTTCAGGGGAGAAGGAACAGGCCTCACCAGTGGCAGCTGCCACCCCATGCCCCAGAATCACCCGGAAGGCTCCTTCTAGCAGTGTCTCCCCTCATCTTTGGGGGTGGAGAATGGCCACCTATTATTAAAAAGGAGACCCGAGAGAGGCATGGATTACAAACACCCACTAGCTTGGAGACTTGCCTCAAGTGGCCTCCCCCAGGGCTCTGTTCTGGCTCCTACGCTATTTAATATTTACATCAATGACCTCCCAGTGAGAACCCTGGAGACGAAAACAACAAACAAAAACCTGAGACTCCAGCCTACATACTTGCACACATGCATGAAGACAGACAGACAGACAGACACACACACACACACACACACACACACACACACACACTGTGTGAAACACGTAGAGAGATGCTGTGCCCCTAACTCATCAGTGTTTGTGTGCGAGTCTGCCCGTCTCCAGGTTGTGAGGAGGAGGCAAAGAGAAAAGCTATTGAACTTCCTGAGAAGGCAATACTTCCCTCTCCAAGGTCAAGTATTTATCAGCCGGGAGACAAAGCAACACTCGTTTCCACCCGAGGCCGCCATGTACCTTGACCCCAGCCTCACGGAAAGCACAGTCGGCAAGTGGTCCAGAAAACACCTCCTCTCCTTCCCGCGCCCGTTAGCTGCCTCCATTCCGAGCCCCGAGTTAGAAGGAGCCGGTGGTATTTTACAAGCATGTGTGCATGTGAGTGTGTGCCCGGCACCCTGAGAGTCGGGGGCTAAGATTTATCTCGCGGTCTGACGCATTTTATTAGAGAGCGGTGAATTCCAGCTCCATTAGCACTGCATTCAAATATGCAGCCGCCGAAAACAGAAAGGTGCCAGTCTACAGTGCACTACCTATGGCCATTGTCTCCCATCACTCCCTCCTCCTCGGGCCTTGGCAGGGCTGGTGGGGCTGGGCATTGTGTTCTGATGGCTCCTCTCCCCAAAGGGAAGCTTCACGGCACTTGAGGCAGACATGATTTGCTGGCTGCAACTCTGTTTGCACCTTAACAGCTGTTTTGCTTTTTTATTTAGAGAGAACAGGGTTTCCACCATCTGTCTCATGAAAAATGAGCTCTGCTCACAACAACATGGAACCGAGAGAGAGAGAGAGAAATGAAAGGAAGGAAGGAGGAAGGAAGGAAGGAAGGAAGGAAGGAAGGAAGGAAGGAGGAAAGAAGGAAGGAAGGAAGGAAGGAAGGAAGGAAGGAAGGAAGGAAGGAAAGGAGGGAGGGAGGGAAAGTAGGGTGGGTAGATGGATAGATGGATGGGTGGATGGAAAGAAGGATGGATAAGTAGATGGATATATAGACAGACAGACAGACAGGCTGAAGGATGAAGCCAAAAGTCATGACAGAGAGAGTCAGCTTCAACAGGAGACAGAAATAATGATAAGACATTTACCACTTATTTCCCCCTTAGGGTGGAACCTTAGGGCGGGGCCCACTTTCCTGCATGCTCCTCTCAGTTCATATCAAATAATACTGCATCCGCTGATCCCAACCTAATCAACGCAAGGAGTGCCACCTCAGCATGCCTCACGTCAGACTGTGTCCAGAGACTTCAAGTGTAGAATGACAACCCTTCAGCTTCATTACTCTGGTGAGGCCTTTCCTTTCATAGTGTTCTCTAATTCCATCCCAGGTGGTCCACTTCCTAACAAGTCCCAAAACCTAGATATAAACCAGGTCCCCTGAGATAGAGCATATGCTCACACCTGTCCATAAACTAGGGCAAAATATATACCTGAAAGCAAAAGTACACAAGAGTCTGCAGTAACCCCCCCACACACACACACACACAACACTTCATCTGCACTATTTTAACCTTTAGGTCCATCATTGTTCAACAATTTGTTTGTTTGTGTATGTTAACTCTCTTTTCAGCCACCAGGTTCCAGATGCCAGCATGATGCTGACCAGACTTCCTTGGACAGAAGACCCCACCAATGTGTCCTAGAGCTCCACTTCCCCAGAGATCCACCCTACCAGGGAAAGAGAGGCAGGCTGGGAGTATGGACCGACCAGTCAACGCCCATGTTCAGCGGGGAAACAATGACAGAAGCCAGACCTTCCACCTTCTGCATCCCACAATGACCCTGGGTCCATGCTCCCAGAGGGACAGAGAATGGGAAAGCTATCAGGGGAGGGGATGGGATATGGAGATCAGGTGGTGGGAATTGTGTGGAGTTGTACCCTTTCTATCCTACGGTTTTGTTAATGTCTCCCTTTTTTAATAAAAATAAATAAATAAATAAATAAATAAATAAGACATTTACCACTTGGAGAAAATAGACAAAGAAAAAAAGGCTGGGATTTCAAGGCTGGAAGTGAGGCTTCAGTGACAGCCAATAGGAAGCAGATTCAAGTCTCTCCAGCAAGTGTTGGCAGAGCCCAGATAAGAGGCAACCCTACTTGCTGCACCCAGAACTGCTGCCAGGCAGAGCCCCACTGCTACTTGGGAAAATGGGTGTTTCAATCACAGCCTGGTCGCTGATCAGCCCCGGGTCAGCCCTGGATTCTATATTTGAGCTTGGCACTGTGGGCCAAGCCCAGAAAGCAGGCCTGGGGCACACGCATGCTTGGGTCACCTCAGCTCTCCCCTCACCACCACTAGGTTCCTCCCACAAGCCACTGCAACAGGTGAGCCCAGATGTCAATCCAGCTGCACTGGGCCTCTAAATCCAGAGAGTTCAGACCTGTTCACTGACACCACTCCAGTAGACAGGCCTGTGTAGATGGTGCTACTCTTCCAGCAGTGCCCCAGTCTCAGTGACAGATGCAAAAGGGCTTTTTTTTTTCAACAGGTACCCAGAGGTGAGGTGGGGTCTCTCCCGTGGGAGGACGTCAGCTGCTGGGGACTCCAGAATCTCAGTGTGGACCTTCAGAGCCCTGGATATCTCCCATCCACTCCCCTCCGTTTGGTCCCAGAAAAGGTACAAGTCCCTGGGGCTGCCTGTTAGCTGTCTGGCTCAGGCAAAACTTAGTAAAGCCATGGAATCCGTGGAATAAAATTAAAACAGACTTGCTAGCTTCTTCCAAAATGGAGACCCCAGATTTCATTTGCTAGATTTTTGCTTTTAGGTTCCTGATTATTAAACAATTTGCTCTATTTTATGTCTTAATGTTTTTTTCAGCCACCAAGTTGCAGATGCTACCATGACACCAATCTGATTTCCCAGGAACCCCACCTCTCCAGAGCTCTTCCCCACTAGGGGAAGATAGAAACAGGCTGGGACATGGTTCTGCCTGCCAACACCCATGTCCAGTGAAGAAGCAATTACAGAAGCCAGACCTCCCACCTTCTGCCCTCCATAAATAGTATTGGTCCATACTCCCAGAGAGATAAAGAATAGGGAAGTTTCCAGTGGAGGGGATGGGGCATGGAACTCTAGTGGTGGGAACTGTGTGGAATTGTACCCCTCTTATTCTAAGGTCTTGTCAATCATTATTGAATCTTTTGAAAAAAGACAGAAAGAAATGGGGTTTGCCCCCATGTTCACAGCTGCATTGTTCACAATGGCCAAACTAGGGAAGCCCCTCGTCAAGCAGGTTGCTGGATACAGAGGTTGCGGGCACATATTCACTGGAGTTACCCGGACTCAGCAACTTAAAAAAAAAATGGCACTGTGGACTTTAAGACAAAGGGTAAAGGCGGAAGTGATTAAGCTTGGTGAAATAAGGAAGGAGGTGAAAGATAACTACCGGATAGTTTTACTCACATGTGGAATCTAGAGAATTGAAACACATGGATTAAACAAACAAACAACAACAACAAAAATAACTACTCAACCCATCTCTAAGACCTTGGGAGAACCATGATGGCTCAGGTCACTGAACTTTGTGACTGGGAGTGGCATTGAACTTCACTCCAGTTACAACCTTGTGAATCACTAATGAGAAATTAAAGTAGCTGGGTGGCAGCACACCTGGTTGAGCACACATGTTACAGTGTTTAAGGACCTGGGTTCAAGCCCCCCCAGGCCCCACCTGCATGAGGAAAGCTTCACAAGTGGTGAAGCAGGGCTGCAGGTGTCTCTCTGTCTCTCTCCCTCTCTATCTCCCTTGTTCTCTCAATTTCTGGCTATCTCTATCCAATAAGCAAATAAATAAAGATAATAAAAAAATAAAAAATAAATTAAAAAGCAGTGCTTGCAAAAAAAATGTAAGTACAGTTCATGTTCATATGAAGTTTATAACCTGGTTTAAAAAGACATTAGTATTTTGTCTACGGTTGCTTATGTAAAGAAAATAAATAGTGGGGCCAGGTGGTGGTGCACCTGGTTGAGCACACGTATTACAATGTGCAAGGACCAGGGCTCGAGGCCCCGGTCCCCACCTGCAGGGGGAAATCTTCATGAGCGGTGAAGCAGGGCTGCAGGTGTCTCTCTGTCTCTCTCCCTCTCTATCACCCCCTTCCCTCTTGATTTCTGGCTGTCTTTGTCCAATAAATAAAGATAATAAAAATTATTTTAAAAAACAAGAAAAGAAAAGGAATAGTCTCCCTCCGTCACTTGCAAAGACTAGGAATGAAATCATTCTTTTTCAAAGTTTCTGATGTATTTTTACAAAGGTTTTAGGTTTTGTTAGCCAAAAATTCAGGACTCTGGACAGTTCTTTTTAATTTATCCTGCCTCCAGAAGTCCCTGTTGTAGCAAGGCTGCCATGTCACTGACACTATGTATTTGATTTTCATCCTGTGGTTACCTAATTCTCTCTGCAGTTCTCAGAAACCTTCTCCTCCCTATTTAGAGAAAACAGAACGTGGACAGTAGACTTCACAGGCTCTTAGATTCTGAAATTAGCGGTTCATCATTCTTGGGTAGAATATTGACATTTCAGGACCCCTTTATTATTTTTTTCATACACACCAACTCATTCCAGTGTGGCCCGTCCCCCAACCAGTATCATTTCATGAAGCCTGAGAGACAGTTTGGCTACTATTTCTCTTTGCCAAGTTGTTCCCTTCAGTCGTGGATATTAAACCTACCTATGGATGAAAGCACGCAGTAGTTGTCTTCCACCTCTTTGATGATTTCACTTAGCTTAATCGCCCCCAGTTACTGCACATTACAGGGTTTTCTTAACATCGCCATTCCTCTGCTCTAACTCCAAGGAGCGCAGGGCCAGCAGTGACATGGACACAGCAGATCACACCACGACTTCTCAGCATGTGCACTGCTGGTATGTGGAACCAGTTCACCCTTTCTTGGAGTGATAAGGGCTGTACATAGCAGTACACTTGCAAAGCATCTCTGACCTGATGGTGAGTTTAGAAGGAGACAGTATTACATCTCTCTCTCTCTCTCTCTCAACTTTTTTTTCCCCTCCAGGGTTATCGATGGGGCTCAGTGTCTGGACTATGAACTTACTGGTCCTGGAGGCCATTTTCCCCCAATTTTGTTGTTGTTATTGTTATTCTTGTCAGCTAGGATAGAGATAAATCAAGAGGAGGGAAGATGAAGGGGGAGAGGAAGTTAGACACCTGCAGGCCTGCTTCACCCTTTGTGAAGTGACCCTCCTGCAGGTGAGGAGCCGGGGCTCAAGCTGGAATCCTTGTGCAGGGTCTTGCACTTCATGCCATGTTCACTAAACCTGCTGTGCTACCACATGGCCCCCTACATCTTTTTTATATTTTATTTATTTATTACTGGGTAGAGAGAAATTGGGAGAAAAGGGGGAAGTAGAGAGGAAGAGAGACAGAGAGACACCTTCAGTCCTGCTTCACCACTCATGAAGCTTTCCCCCTGCAGGTGGGGACCAGGGGTTTGAACCTGGATCCCTGAGCTCTGTGATGTGTGTGCTTAACCAGGTGTGCCACAGATTGTTCAAATGTGTGTGTGTGTGTGTGTGTGTGTGTGTGTGCGCGCGCGCGCGCACAATTTTGTATTTATTATTGGATAGAGACAGAGAAATAGGGGGGAGTCAGATGGTAGTGCAGCAGGTTAAGCACAGGTGGCACAAGGACTGGCATAAGGATCCAGGTTCGAGCCCCTGGCTGCCCACCTGCAGGGGAGTCGCTTTACAGGCTGTGAGGGAGGTCTGCAGGTGTCTGTCTTTCTCTCTTCCTCTCTGTCTTCCCCTCCTCTCTCCATTTCTCTCTGTCCTATCCAACAATGACAACATCAATAACAACAACAATAATAACTACAACAATAAAGCAACAAAGGCAACAAAAGGGAATCGATAAATATTTTTTAAAAATAAAGAAAAAACACTATTTACTTATTAAAGAGAAATTGGGAAGGGGAGATAGAGAAGGAGAGAGACAGAAAGACAACTGTAGCCCTTCTTCACACTCATGAAGCTTTTCCCCTCTGAACCTGGGTCCTAGAGCACTATGATGTGTGTGCCCATCACACGCACAGGTGCACCACTGCCTGGACTCTCTCTCTCTCTCTCTCTCTCTCTCTCTCTCTCTATCCCTCCCTCCCTCCCTCCCTCCCAGGTTATTTCTGGGGCTTGGTGCTGGTACTACAAATCCACTACTCCCGGTGGCCATTTTTTTTCCTTGTATTCTCTAAGACAGAGAGACATTGAGAGAGGAGGGGGAGACAGAGAGGGAGAGAGAACAATATACACCTGCAGACCTGCCAACCTGCCAACCTGCCAACCTGCTTGTGAAGTCTCTCCCCTCTGTGCACAGGTGTGGAGTTGGGGGCTTGAACCTGGATCCTTGCATGTGTCCTTATGCCTTGTGCTGTGTGTGCTTAACCAGATTCACCCATGCCTGGCCCCCAGCTATGACCATGTTAAATGAATCCTGTCAACTCTTGGTGAGTGCATGTGTCCATCATCACGTGAGGACCTTCTGCACGTGCGTACTGCAATGCACACGTCTCCCCATACACAGCTGGGGTGCGATCTAGAGGGGATCACACAGGATGTGGGTTCGATGCATATGTGGTCCTACAGGTCCCTACTCTGACACTCTCTGCATATCCAGGAACAGTCGTCTCCTTCTAGAATGAGTGCATCTTGACCCATTCTGTGGAGGGCAGAGGCAGCACCACCCAGTCGGAGGCTCGAATGGAAGGGTCCGTTCAGCACCCACGTCTTATGAAGGCCTCCACCCTGCTGGAATGATCGCGTGCTTTGCAGCAAAGAATAGAGTCGTAGGTGCCCTCAGGCAAACTGTCCTAGAAGCTAACTAAGTTTGAATTCTCCTGGGGACTCTTAAATGCATTTTTCCCTTCGTAGTCTTCTTCTTCTTCTTTTTTTTTTTTTCTTCTTCTTAAGAGTTCTCTGAGCTTGTATCCAATCTAATTGATTTTTTTTAAACCTAGGAAGGCTAACCTAGTATAGCAAGGGGCCCCCTTTTTTTCCTTCCTTGTTGCCAATGGCAAAAGACCCATTTATAAATTGTTAAACATGTTCACAGTGAAAGGACACCAAAATGGCCCAGGCGTGCTTTAATATTCATAGTTTGCTTTGATTAAAACACAAAGTTTTTGCATGTTTGCTCCAGGATTATTTTTCATAATGGAGGCAGGTTGCAGGGCTGAGTGCCACTTAATTTAGTGTTTAATCAGGAGAGCTGCTGTGGCATCGAGCTGATTAGGTTGGCGCGACTGGAACCTGCTGCATTTTCCCCCATAATTGCGGGATGTTCTTTATGGTGACAAGTGCCCGGGCAGGAGGACTCCAATATGCTCTACATCAGCTTCCCCGTCGGTGATCCGATTAGCTGGCTGTGGCATCTCTCCCGCGCCCCTGCCACTCTGATCATTCATCGCCCCTGCCTTCTATTCCACAATTAATGCAGGCTGGCTGGACGGGCCCATTTGCTCATGAGCCGGGGCACAGTTGAGACCTTCTCTGGCCTTGTGTGAGGGGCTGCAGGGCCTCTCCAGATGCCTGGGACCTGTCACTGGGCTGAGAGATTTTCTCATTTGAAGCCGCTCCTGGTCCCATCAGGCTGTTGGATGGAGTGTTTTCAGATCACGTGTGTGTGGGTTAAGAAAAAAAAACACAAAAGAGAGCTGGATGGAACAGCATCTCCTGTGCACAGCTGGCCCTCGCTGCAGCTGTGGCTTTGTTAACTGAATCAGACTCCCTGACACATTAGGCTTCTCAGGTGAGAACCTTAACGCACCAAAAACAGATCCGAGAACCCAGGGCTTGGCTGGGTGAGGCCCTGATTCAGACCTGGACACCACCAATCACAGCTACAGCTGAGTAATACTTTGGTGCCTGAATAAATAATCAACAGCAGGGAGGGAAGGACAGGCAGGTAGGAGGTGGTGCACCCAGTTAGGAACACCTAGTACGAAGCAGGAGGACCCATGCAAGGATTCAGGTCCAAACCCCCGTTCACCACCTGCTGGGGGGACGCTTCACAAGTGGTGAAGCAGGTCTGCTGGTGCCTCTCTTGTTCTTTCCCTCTCTATTTCCCCTCTCCTCTCAATTTCTCTCTGTCTTGTCCTATAAAATGGAAAAAAATGGCTGACAAGAGCAGTGGATTCATAGGACCGGCACTGAACCCCAGCAATAACCCTGGATGCAAAAAAGAAAGAAAGAAAGGAAGAAAGAAAGAAAGAAAGAAAGGAAGGAATAAAACTGGGAATACAAACAACAACAGTAACAGATGAAGCAAAAACATTGGGCAAGATGAACAGAGTGAAAGAACAGTGCCAGTCAGCCAAGGCCAACTATCAAAGACCTAGAAACTAGACAGGAAACTTGAAAATCCCAGTCTTTGCCTCATCTTGGTTAGCAACTGCAGGGAATGTTCTGGGTGAGGTGAGAAAGGAAGAGACGATGGATACTGGATGACCTCACATTCAGGTGGAACTTGGGAGACAGAATTATAAAAAGAGAACACAGGGACATACTTGGACTGAGGGAGCTATATTGTACCAAAGAGAGGAACTCTGGAGAAAGCATGGAAGAAAGAGGTGTACGGAGGGCTTGGGGTTCTAGGTTGGGGGTGAGAATATTTACTAGATACCCATGATGCAGAGCTAGGAGATGGTGCCTATGTGTAGACCGACAACTGTGGTGTATGTACTGTAAACCATTACTCCCCATAAAATGTAAAAAAAAAAATTGAATTACATTATTTTTGTAAATAAAACCAAACTTATTAAATCAGAAAAAAAAAAAAAGGAAATCAGAAGTGAATCTCTAACCCAAATTTTCTTGGCTAACAGCTCCTACCCACTGTACTGTTTGCAAGAGCAGCTTCTGCAGGGATTGACCCTGCACTGGAGCTTCAGGTGTGGCCAGAAGCAGTGGGGACCAGAGCCAAGAGCTCCAGGCCACTGGTGCTCTTCAGGGCCAGGGTGAGGGGTCCTGCCTTTGTGGCTGCCTCACTGAGAGCTCTGCTAAGCTGATCTGGAGGAGAGAAGGAGGCCACACTGGGGATAAAGTCGCTCTTATTCACCAGAGCAGGGAGGGAGATGGCTGGCAGGTGAGCTGGGCAGAGTGCATGGTTTGCACTGGGCTCAGGCTTGAGCACAGACTGGTTAAGTCTTTTCTGGACCCATGGAGGTCTTGGGTGACCAGGACTGATATCTGTTATGATGGCACTAAGACTGGCTGATACACTGCTGGTGGGACTGTAAACTGGTACAACCACTATGGCGTACAGTAAAGGGAATCCTCAAGCAAATGCAAGTGGAGATGCCATATGACCCAGCAATCCCACTGCTAGGCATGTACCCGAAAACTGTAACAACACTGATTCGAAGGGATGTGTGCACCCCCATGTTCCCAGCAGCTTTGTTCACAACAGGAAAAACTCGGAAACATCCAAAATGCCCTTTGGATGATGACCAGATGAAAAGTTACGGGACATAGACTCAACTGAGTATGATGCAGCAATAAAATTAAGAAATATATATGAGATTGTGTCCTTTGGGATAAAGTGGATGGAACTGGAGAAGATAATACTCAGTGAAGCCAGTCTGCAGGGAAGGACAACTCCAGGAGGGTTTCACTCATGTGCAGAACATGGAGAACTGAGTGTGAGAATGTGAAAAAAAAAAAGTCAACTTCTGTCTAAGACTGTGGGAGAACTAGAGCAGTTAACTATGGGGGGTGGGGATGAGGACAGACCTTTGGTCATGGGAGGGTGAAAACAAATTGAAAATTGAAAAAAGAAGAAGGAGGAGGAGAAGAAGGAAAAGGAGAAAGAGGAAGAGGCAGAGGCAGAGGAAGAGAAGGAGAATGAGAAGTAGGAGAAGGAGGAGAAAGAGAAGGAGGAGAAGGAGGAGGAGAAGGAGAAGGAGGAGAAGGAGAAGAAGAAGGAGGAGGAGGAGGAGGAGGAGGAGGAGGAGGAGGAGGAGGAGAAGGAGAAGGAGCAACTCCTGCAGCACCAAGCCTCAGCTGACAGCACTTCATAAGTCTTCTTCCATTTCTCAAGGCCGAGGCCGTGCGTTACAGCACCAGCCATATACCTGAGCAGATGGGACAGATGAAGGTGCTTTTCAACTCCTGTGATCTTCCAGAGCAAGCCACAGAAAGACCCACAAGTGCTTATCGTCAAACACACTTATTTGTCTCCTGGATAAACAAGAAACCCTTATTATCTCATGTGTGACTGCTAACACTGTGACTTCTCTCCTTTCTAATGCAGTCACTGACTCGATACTCTTGGCTCCCCTCCCCCCATGTCTGTCGTCTTTCTTTTATTCCTTTTCTTGTCTTCCTTCCTTCCTTCCTTCCTTCCTTCCTTTCTTTCTTTTTTTTTTTTTTTTTTTTTGCCTCCAGGGTTATCACTGAAGCTCAGTGCCATTACTGCAAATCCACTGGCCCTGATGGCCATTTTTTCCCCATTTTATTGGATAGAACAGAGAGAAATTGAGAGGGGAGGGGACAGAGAGAGAGAGAGAGAGAGAGAGAGAGAGAGAGAGAGAGCTGCAGCCCTGCTTCACCACTCATGAAGTATCCCCCTGCATGTGGGAAGCCAGGGGCTTGAACCTGGATCTTTGCACAGGTCCCTGCACTGAGTATGTGTGCCACTGCCCAGCCCCTTCAGCTATCTTTCTTACTCAGAACTTACCAGCTTATAGCACTTCATCCCTGCCTTCCCTTTCCACCCTTCCGTGATGGAGGTCAGCACAACCTTTATCTCCCAGTTTCAAGTTCTCTTTGCACACCAGGGAAGACTGGGTCAGAATGCCAGCATGGGGCTGGAGAGTCCCCTCACACTGGGCACACTGGGGGGAGGGTTAAGGACATTATTAGTCGTGTGTATCCTGCACATGGCAGAGAAGAGAACCCTTCACGGGTCCAGGTAGTGGTGCACCTTGTTGAGCTCGCATGTTACAAGGTGCAAGGACCACAGTTCGAGCCCCTATTCCCCATGAGTAGCGGGAAAGCTTCTCAAGTGGTGAAGCAGGGTTGAGTGTGTCTCTCTTCCCTTCTACCTCCCCCTTCTGTCTTAATTTCTGTCTTTATCCAATACATAAATAAAGATAGTTCCAGAATAAATAATGAAGAAAGAAAGAAGAGGAGCATTCACTCATGCAGCCAGGCCCTAGGGCCTCCTCCTTGGGCGCCAGCAACAGCCTGGCCGTGGGCGACATGGGCCTTCTTCTCTGGCTAACGACACTCCTGTTCCTCACAGCCATTCCTCCTTTCTGGTATATCAGCTCATCACGGATTTTTTTTTTTTCTGATTGTGGCAACTTATACAATTTTTACATGCAGGAGCAATACTCAGCCTAGAAGTACTTGAGTTCCAGGGGACTATAAGCACTGGAGTTTCTTAGGAAACCTCAAATTCAGAGAAGCTTAGGGATTTATATGCTGAGAGAAGGTGTCCATCTTGGAAGGAGACACTCTCCCTGGCAGGCAAGTGCCTCAAGCTAATGACACTAGGAGACTGGACCAGACTGGAACTAAGTGACCAGCCCAGGGCCATCAGCTCCACCAGCTGAGTCAGATCTGATCTGATTTGATCTGGTGATGTCTGGCTTTCTCCCCTGGGTTATATGCTTAATAAAATATAAACATAACTTTGGTGAGCTCCAGTGAGCCAATTTTTAATTCCTAGATCTGCCTAGTACATGCACACTCACACACGCACACAAATGTTTAACGCCCGGCGTGCGTAAATGCATGTGATACTTAAGGTCCAAATCAACGTGACCTTGGAGACGAACGTGACCTGTGTCAGCTGAGCATGATCCCCGACATCAGCAGCCAGCTCTCCCAGCGACCATTCCACTGGTCCACCAATGAGTCAAAACAAGCCTCTGAAACCCAGGTCTCTGCCATCTCTGTGTAGAAGGTGGTGTTGTCTATGATTCAGTCTCACTGCAAGCATCTGGAGTGATATAATCAGGAAGTTTCCTCTGTGTGTGTGTGTGTGTACATGTGATATTTTTTCTAACACACACTACAGGATATTATTATTTTTAAATATATTTTTTATTTATTCCCTTTTGATGCCCTTGTTGTTTTATTGTTGTAGTTATTATTGTTATTGATGATGTCATCATTGTTGGATAGAACAGAGAGAAATGGAGAGAGGAGGGGAAGACAGAGAGGGGGAGAGAAAGACAGACACCTGCAGACCTGCTTCACCACCTGTGAAGCGACTCCTCTGCAGGTGGGGAGCCAGGGGCTCGAACCGGGATCCTTATGCCGGTCCTTGCACTTTGTGCCATGTGTGCTTAACCCGCTACACTACTACCCGACTCCCTATATTATTTATTTTCCCTTTTCTTGCCCTTGTTTTTTATTGTTGTTGTAGTTATTATTGTTGTTATCACTGATGTCATCATTGTTAGATAGGACAGAGAGAAATGAAGAGAGGAGGGGAAGAGAGGGGGAGAGAAAGACAGACACCTGCAGACCGGCTTCACCACCTGTGAAGTGACTCTCCTGCAGGTGGGGAGCCAGGGGCTTGAACCGGGATCCTTATGCCAGTCCTTGTGCTTAGGGACACCCACACTTAACCTTCTGCACTACCACCCCACTCCCACTATTATTATTATTATTATTGTCTTTGCTAGGGCTTCACTATTTTTCATAATGAGGGATAGATGTAAAAACAACAGAGGGAGGAAGAGAAAGACACCACAGCCCCAAAGTTTTCTCAGTGGGGGGTGGGGGGGGGCTGGGCTCAAACCTGTCCTCTGAATGACGAAGCATGGCCGTTTCCAGGGAAGCCATCTTGCTGACCCGGAATATCTGTGGAGGCACACTGATTTAATCACCAGGCTGTAGACCAAGTTCCCCTCATGTCCACCGATGGCACACAGACAGATGCTTGTGGTAATATCCAAGCACAACGGTCGGTGGAAGCTCGTAGTTCTATGTCAGGGGTCTTCTAGACCCCTGTATTTTATAAAAATAAATAAACACGTGGAAATATATGCACCTCTCAAGATCAAAATTTAAAAGAGGCTCCGAATTTTTTCTCTAAAAGATCCAAGTAGTGTTTTCCACTTGATATAAAACCAAATACACTCATCTAAAGAGATCTGTGTGCACCTGTGTTCCCAGCAGCACAATTTTCAGTAGGTAGCCTGAACGTGGAAGCAACCCAGGTGTCCAACAACAGAGGAGTGGCTGAGAAAGTTGGGGTCTAGATAGACGGGGGAATAGTACTCAGCTGTGAAGAATGATGAAGTCACCATCTTCACCTCATCTTGGATGGAGCTTGAAGGAATCATGTGCAGTGAGATCATCCAGGAAGAGAAGGAGGAAGATGGGATCATCTCATGCATGGACAGAACTTAAGAAACAAGAACAGAAAGTGGAAATATTAAGTAAAACTTGTACTAGTTGGTACACTACATCTAAGTAAAGGGCCTTAGGGAAGG
>NW_026648071.1:0-45779 GCF_950295315.1 Erinaceus europaeus | reverse complement strand
AGGGAGAGAGGCAGAGGGAGAGAGGGAAAGAGGGGAGAGAGGCAGAGGGAGAGGCAGAGAGAGGGGAGAGGGAGAGAGAGAGTGTTTGGCTGTGAGCTGGCTGAGGGCGGGCGCCAGGACTGTCCTCACTGTCAGGTGGTCATTCTCCCCTCTAAGAAAGAGCCGCTTTTGTTGGCAGAGACCCCGGCTGTTTCCATCTAATCTGAGGCTTTACAGTGTCTGAGAGCTGCCCATGGCGGGGTGGAGGGGCTGTGAATTTGCTTCTAGATCCAGGAGTTGCAAGGGGGCTCAGAGGCGAGCCACAGGGCTGGGAACAGGCTCGGATGGAGGGGGCGGCGATGGTGCGTGTGGGGGTCTGGAAATGGAGTTGGGGGTCCCCAGCCCGGAACCAGGGTGACACAGTCGGGAAAGGAGGGCCCCGGCCTCAGGTCCAGAGCTCTTCCATCTGACACCTGCCTTGACCCCCTCTGTGTCCCCTGGGGTCCCCTCACTCAGTTCCTGCTTGGCCTGGGGGGTGTTGTCACCCCATTTTGCAGAAGGCCCCTCCTGCAGGGATTGGGGGGTGGGAGCCTGCTGAGGGGGCCCCGGGGCCAGTCTGGATGCTTCTAGGGGGACGCTTTCTAAATGATAGAGTCTCATTCCATGGACTGTATGTATAGTGTCTTTATTTTGTTTGTTTATTATTTTATTTATTTATTTATTCCCTTTTTTGTTGCCCTTGTTGTTTTTATTGTTGTTGTTATTGATGTCGTCGTTGTTGGAGAGGACAGAGAGAAATGGAGAGAGGAAGGGAAGACAGAGAGGGGGAGAGAAAGACAGACACCTGCAGACCTGCTTCACCGCCTGTGAAGCGACTCCCCTGCAGGTGGGGGAGCCGGGGGCTCGAACCGGGATCCTGACGCCGGTCCCTGCGTTTTGCACCACCTGCACTTAACCCGCTGCCCACTGCCTGGCTCCTGCTTCTTTATATTTTTAAAGATCTTCTTTTCAATCTTTTTGTTTATTTTGGATAGAGACACTTGACCAGATGCGCCACCCCCCTGCCCCCCCCCCCATAGCTTTTCAGCCAGTTATTCAGCCCATGGGCATGTGGGCTGCTCCTGGGTTATGTCCTATTTTGATTTTTAAAAGTTTTACTTTAGGGAATTGGGCGGTAGCGCAGCGGGTTAAGTGCACGTGGTGCAAAGCACAAGGACCGGGTAAGGATCCCGGTTCGAGCCCCGGCTCCCACCTGCAGGGGAGTCACTTCACAGGCGGTGAAGCAGGTCTGCAGGTGTCTGTCTTTCCTCTCCCCCTCTCTGTCTGTCTTCCCCTCCTCTCTCCATTTCTCTCTGTCCTATCCAACAACGACGACATCAATAACAACAACAATAAAAACAACAAGGGCAACAAAAAGGGAATAAATAAATAAATATTTTAAAAAATAAAATAAAAATAAAAAAGAAAGAAAGAAAAAAGCTTTATTTATTTATTACATCTGAGAGAGAGAAAGAGAGAGAGAGACCAGAAGGTGCAATCCCAAGGCTCAAACCAGGAGCCTATTTCCTTATTACCACTAATGGTTCTGAACCCCAGAATGAGGGAGTCTGGGTTTCCGTTGCTTGCAGACATGGTGGCCCCCAGATTGGGGCAGGGTTGGGACACACAGCCCTGACCCCATAGAGGTCCGTTCCCTGCCCTCAGAGGCGCCCACAAACAGATCCCAACTGAATCCTCCTCAATGACTGTCGTATGCTTTACATTGGTTTGTTCTAGCCCTCCCCGCCAAGAGAATTGGATCAGTCCAGTTAAATTTCGAGGGCCCGCTTGGTCCCACCCCGAGGAACCCCGCCAGAGTTCCAGAGTGACAGAGTTCCTGAGTTCCTGAGTTGGAGAGTCAGAGAGAGTGCTTGTGCCGCCACAAAGAGACAGCAGAGTTCTGTTTGGTGATTAGTTTGTCTTAGTTTATGAATCGTTGTTCCTGAATAAAGAAATACAGCTTCCTGCCCAGCCGTTGTCTCCGCGTCTCTGTTACCCGCCCATGAAGCTAGCCCCGCCGGCAAGAGCCTCCGAATTTTTAACAACAAATGACAGAATGTCGGGATGGTGAAGAGGAGGGTGGGAGAGAGGCTGGGGACTGCGGAGGGGCAGTTCTGGGGCCCCTCACAGCCCCTCCAAATCCCAAACACTCGAACTAGGATGCCTCAGGGGGCTCTGCATAAAAGCCACCACTGTGGTTGGGTTCATGACAGCGAAATGTACCTAGTGGGAAAGACACACAATTCAGAGAAAGGCCCCGGGTTCGATCCCCAGCACCGAAGGTGCCAGAGCTGGGTGGCCTTCTGGTCTCTCTCCAACTACCCCTGGAAGAAAATATTTTCTTTAAAAATATTTGATTAGTGACTTAATAATGATTTACAAAATTACAAGGTAATGGTTATAATCCCATGCCGGTCCCACCAGCAGAGTTCAGTGTCCCCATTCCCTCCACTGGAAACTGCAGTGGTTCTCCCAAGAGCACAAGGATGGGCTGATTATGTAGCTAACAATCTCTCTCTCTCTCTATCTGACCCATTTACTCAACGGTCCTGCCTTCACTCCTTTTCACCCCGACACCTATTACTACTTCCAAGTGTCCTTCCTTCTGTCCTTTTCTCTCTCAGATGGATGAGCCATGCCTGGCTTCCATATTTGCTCCCTTTCCAGTGACAGTGGGTATAAAAATAAGATCTGGTCCATGCTCCCAGAGGGATAAAGAGTAGGAAAGCTTCAGGGAAGAGGCAGGGATGCGGAACTCTGGTGGTGGGAATTGTATTTGACTGTAAACCTCTTACCCTATGGTCTTGTGGATACTTTTTATTTATAAATCAATTAATAAAAGAGAAATGTACGGGGAAGAAGAAAGTATCATGAGTTAAAGTTAGGTAATAAATTAATTGAACAAAATACGTAAGTCCAATTGCCTTGGCACTGAAAAAAATAATAAGATTTCTGTTCACAGACACTTTGGTCCTGATGGAATTGGGTTCAGAGCCCTCTGGTCATCTTCCCCTAAGATTTCTTTCCCTCTGGGAGGATGGACTGAAATCTTTATGGGGAGCAGGAGGTCTGGCTTCTGTAACTGCTTCTCTGCTGGACATGGGTGTTGGCAGGTGGATCCACACCCCCAGCCTGTGTCTGTCTGTCCCTAGTGGGGCAGGGCTCTGGGGAAGGGAGGCTCCAGGACTAACGGTGAGGGTGTCTGCCCAGGGAGGTCTGGATGAAACCTTAACGCCTTCTCTTTTTCAAAGATGCAGGGGATGGAGGCTGGAAATGTCAGGGGGTGAGGAGCAGGGAGAGTTTATTAAGCCAGCTTCCCTGCTCCACCCTGCATTCCTGACACTGTGGCCCCATCTACATAATCATTGTTTTGCCTGAGAGATCCCCACCCACTCATTCCATTGCTTTGATCTGTCTTCTTTCTACCCTCAAGACCCTCCCTGCCTGCAGGGCATTATTAATCCCATCAGTTAAAACCCTCACAACAGTTGCTAAGATGTTCCTACCTTTTCGGCCGCTTTTGCCTTTCTCCACCCCCTTCCTAGCCATTTCCGTTTCTGACTTGCCACTTCCGGGTCTGGCCTATAAACGCGTTGCCTCTCTGATCAATAAAGACATTGCACTGCCACTCTGCCACGAGTTCGAGTCATCTATCTCCCACGTTTGCTGAGTGAGGAGCAGCCCAGGCTGGCTCCAGTCGAGTTCTCTCCAACCCAGAGAGCACGCGCCCGGGAAGAGGCACCCGCACGCTAGCCCGGCACAAGCTCTGGGGGTTTCGGCGCTGAGTTGGTGCCAAAGGCCTCTGGGTTGCAGACGTGGGGTGCTCGGGGGCTCCTGAAGGCCTCGGTGTGCTGGCCTGAGTGCTTCTAGGTATTTTTTTCTTCTGCTTGTCCTCTTTAGAAAAAGACAGAAGGCTGGGATCCAGTCCTTCCCTGTCTCACTTTGCTGCTGGGAGTTTTTCAGGTGTGGGAAGATTCTGGGTGAGCTGGGGGTGGAGAGGCCTCAAGGAAGCTTGGGGGTGGGGGTGGGGGTGAGTGGCTGCGGCTCTGGGGGGTACTGTGCAGATGGGCCCAATAAGCAGGGCATGCTGTCTGCTGGATCAGCACAAGTGAACAATTAGCAGAGTTGGCACCCAGCCACCTCCCACCCCCTGGCTGCTGGCAGCACGTGGCTGGGGACCCACAGGCTGGGTGGCAGAGGGAGGCAATCAGGGGTGGGGGTCCAGGGGAGAGCTCCCCCAGCAGATTGCTCGGGACCCCCCTGCTCAATACTTCCTCCCTGGCAGACCCCCGGGTGAGCCTGACACAACAGAGCAGCCCAGGCTTCTGGAACCTTCTCCCCTGCTGGACCCTCAGTCATGGCACATGGTCCCGGGAGAAGGGGGCTCCCAGAGCAAACCCCCACCCCACCTCCCTGCAGCCAGGCAGGGCTGGGAGCTAAGCCTGGATGCTTCCTGCTGCAGGTGCAGAGGGCTTCCAACTTGAGGGAACCCTGGCAACCCTGGAAGGTTCTAGCAAAGGATGGCAGGCGGTGGCAGGGATGGCCCCACTCTCGGAAGGGAGGCTGGTCAGCCTGCTCTGCCACTTGAGGAAGATGGTCCTGAAATGAGTGCAGCCCAGAATGTTCCCAGCTGTGACCATGCACTGTGAGCTCAGACCAACAGGGACTTGGAAGTCACACAGGCTCCTGTGCGGAATATGAGTAGACAGGGGCCCTGGGTCAGATTGATGGGGTTTACAGTTAATGGCACTTATATATTTCTTCAAGTTTGTGGGCAACTCTCTGCCCTAATTCTGCTTCCTAGTTCTACTCCCGACTCCGACACCGTCTTCCCAGGCAATATTTCTAGTCCACCCCCACGTTAGCTATCAATTTCAAGCAAAGACTATTAAGACAGAGGCTTTGAGGAACAATCCTTTTTTAAAAAAAATTATGTTTATTTATTGGATAGAGACAGCCAGAAATTGAGAGGAAGGGGGAGACAGAGAAGGAGTGAGACAGAGAGACACCTGCAGCCCTGCTTCACCACTTGCGAAGTTTTCCCCCTGCAGGTGGGGACCGGGGGCTCGAACCCGCGCCCTTGTGCACTGTAACCAGTGTGCTAAACCAGGTGCGCCACCACCCGGCCCCCTTCGAGGAACATTCCTAAAATAGACTTCCCAGCCTCCTTCTGCTCTGAGGCCCCTAATGTCACCCGTTCTGTTCCTACTTCTTGGCAACTGTTTCTGCCGCCAGGAGCTCGCTGGAGCTTGGTGCCGGCACTACAAATCCACTGCTCCTGGCGGCCATAGTTTCCATTTCTTTTCTATTTTTATATGACAGGACAGAAAGAAATTGAGAAGGGGGGAGTCGCAGCAGGCTAACAGCACACGGCGTGAAGCGCAAGGACCGGCAGAAGGATCCCGGTTCGAGCCCCCGGCTCCCCACCTGCAGGGGAGTCGCTTCCCAGGCGGTGAAGCAGGTCTGCAGGCGTCTGTCTTTCTCTCCCCCTCTCTCTCTGTCTTCCCCTCCTCTCTCCATGTCTCTCTGTCCTATCCAACAACATCGACATCAATATCAACAACAATAATAACTACAACAATAAAACAACAAGGGCAACAAAAGAGAATGAATAAATATTTTTTTAAAAAAAGAAATTGAGAAGGGCAGAGGCAGATATAGCAGGGGAGAAAGACAGACACCTGCAGACCTGCTTCACTGCTTATGAAGCAACTCCCCTGCAGGTGGGGAGCGGGGCTCAGACCCAGGTGCCTGGACTTAGTACGATGTGCACTGAACCAGGTGTACCACCACCTGACCTCTGTTACCTGTCTATTAAACACTTTGCCCTGCCTCTTAACTTATCACCTTCCAGCCACCAAGCTGCTGATGCTGCCATGACGCCATCCTGACTTCCCTGGGCAGACGCCCTCACCCGTGTGTCCTGGAGCCTCCCCTCCCCAGAGCCCTGCCCCACTAGGGACAGACAGACACAGGCTGGGGGTGTGGGTCCACCTGCCAACACCCATGTCCAGCAGAGAAGCAGTGACAGAAGCCAGACCTCCCACATGCTGCTCCCTATAGAGAATTTGGATCCATACTGCCAGAGGGGTAACTATTAGGGGAAGATGACCAGAGGGCTCTGAACCCCAACTCCATTAAGACCCTGAGATAGAAGAAGGGAAAAAGGAGGGACATGCAGAAATAGTAACAGGTGCAGCTGAGGGCCGGGCAGTAGCATACCTGACTGAACACATGTGTTACAGTGCACAGGGACCCAGGTTCAAGCCCCCAGTCCCCACCTGCAGGGGCAAAGCTTCATGAGTGGTGAAGTAGGGCTGCAGGTGTCTCTCTGTCTCTCTCCCTCTCTTTGTCCTCCTTCCTTCTCGATTACTGACTGTCTCTATCCAATAAACAAAGAGAATAATAACGCATGTCGTAATAGGTGACTTAAAATGAAAGAGAAGGCAGGAGCATAGAAAAAATGGAAAAATATGAGAGCTGGGTGGTGGCACACCTGGTTGAGCGCACATGTTACAATGCACAAGGACCCAGGTTCAAGCCCCTGGTCCCCACTTGCAGGGGGAAAGCTTTACAAGTGGTGAAGCAGGACTGCAGGTGTCTCTCTGTCTCTCTCCCTCTCTATCAACCCCTTCCCTCTCAATTTCTGGCTGTCTCTATCCAATAAACAAATAAAGACAATTTCTAAAAAATTTTTAAAAAGAAAAAGAAAAATGGAAAAATATGTAGATAAATAGATAGATATAGAAATAATAGTCAATCCATCTCTGTGACCTTGGGAGAACCACTGCAGTTTCCAATGGAGGGGATGGGGACACAGAGTTCTGGTGGTGGGAACAGTGTGGAATTGTGCTCCTGTCATCTTGCAATTTGGTAAATCAATAATAAAAATCATGGAAAAAATTAGTTTTTTCAAAAACTATTTTGAAAAAAAAAAAAACCACCCTAGTACTGACATGTTGATCAATGAAATGGAAATGTGACTTCAGAAAACTGGAAAAACAAGAAGAGTAAAGTCACAAAGGACACAAGCAGGGCAGTTCCAGAGGGGCCCGGACAAACCTGTGGTCTTGCTCACGGCCCTTGTCCCCCGGAGCAGCTCACTTCTGGAATCGCTCTCCTCCCCCTCCATCTCCGAGCCTCCTGCCCTTTCTTATCAGCTGCAATTTTCAGGATTTACTGCGCTGTCTGGCTTCCGGCAGGGCCTCCCTCCCACTCTGTTTATGAAGAGCCGTGCACGGTTCGTGAAATGTCACACATCTGGAGGCTTGCAGCCACTGGGACCAGTGGGCTGTGCTCCGTCCTCCCACCCCTCCTCCCTCACTCTCTCTCTCTCTCTCTCTCTCTGCAGGTCCACGTGAGGCCTGTGATTTTTCCATCTGCCCCAGTCGCTGGAGGTGGTCTGCTTCCCGGAGTATTCCAGGAAAAGGGGCACCTCCCCCACCACCAGACACAAGTGGTGCCGGTCACCCAGTGGCCAGGCCACAGTGCAGGGGTCCAGCTCTCTGCTCTCCTGCCATGCTTTGCCCTCCAGGATTTAACAGACATTGGATTTTGAGAGGTTGCCCCCCACACACACATAAAACTCTAATCCCCCACCTAGGTCTTCCTCTGCTGTCATGTTCCAGGGCCTGAACCCCCCCCCCACCCCATTCCAGAGTCCTTGGTGCAACACACTAGACCCAGGCCAAGTTCTCCTTGGTGTTTCCCCTTCTGTTCTTATTTCTCAGCTTCTGCCTGTGAGTGAGATCATCCAATATCCATCCTTCTCTTTCTGGCTGATCTCACTTCACAGGGTTCCTTCAAGCTCCACCCAAGATGAGGTGAAGTGTAGCTCAGTCGGAGACGCTTAATCTCAGGGTCGTGGGTTCGTGCCCCACGTTGGGCGCCATTTGTTGTTTAAATTCGGAGGCTCCAGCAGGCCAGGCTAGCTTCACGGGCGGGTAACAGAGACTCGAGGACACACGGCTGGGCAGGGAAGCTGTATTTCTTTATTCAAGAACAACGATTCATAAACTAAACCAAACTAATCACCAAACAGAACTCTGCTGCCTCCTTCTCCCGCGGCGGCGCCAACAACTCTCGAACTCTCCAACTCTGGAACTCTGGAACTCTCTTGGGGTTCCTTGGGGCGGGGACAAGCAGGCCCGCGAAACTAGCAGGACTGAACCAATTTTCTTGGCGGGGGAGAGCTAGAACAACCCAATGTAAAGCATACAACAGTGAAGAAGGTGCATTCTCCATTTTTCATAGCTGAGTAGTATTCCATTGTGTATCTAGACCACAACTTGCTCAGCCATTCATCTGTTGTTGGACACCTGGGTTGCTTCCAGGTTTTGGCTATGACAAATTTTGCTGCTAAGAACATATGCGTACACAGATCTTTTTGGCTTGGTGTGTTGGGTTCCTTAGGATCTATCTCCAGGAGAGGAATTGCAGGGTCATAGGGTAGGTCCACTTCTAGCCTTCTGAGAGTTCTCCAGACTGTTCTCCACAGAGGTTGGACCCATTGACATTCCTGTCAGCAGTGAGGAGGGTTCCTGGAGACATTCGTTTTTGAGGAATTACCACGTCCTCACACTGTAACAGGGGCCAGAAGCTGGGCTGGGTGCCTGGGATCTTCCTGGCTACTGGAAGGTGTCTTTCAGGGATGCAGTTTGCCCTGGAACAACCCAGCTTTAAACTACGTGCACCCACCTCAACACCATCTAACCCACCCCTGCAAGGCTGCTGGCACTCCACGTCTGTGGGCTTCTCCTTCGGGGATCGAACAGACCCTCGACTTTGGTGTTGAATCTGTGGATAGGGAGCCTGCAGAGCCCCAAGGGGTTGGGCTTTGGCAGAAAGGGGGTGATGAAACCAGCCCTCTCGAGGATGCTAACTGATCACTAGAGTTAAGTTTAGGGAGAAGGCCTGGGCAGTGACACACCCAGTAGTGCACACATTACCATGCACGGGGATCCAAGTTCAAGCCCCCTGGTCTCCACTCGCAGGGGGAAAGCTTCATGAACTGTGAAGCAGGGCTAAAGTTCTCTCTCTCTCTCTCTCTCTCTCTCTCTCTCTCTGTCTCTCTCTCCTTCTCTGCTCCCTCTCCCCTCACAGTTTCTGTTTGTATCAAAAATAAAGAAAAAACAGGAGGCCAGGCAGTGGTGTACACAGTTAGGCGCACGTATTACCAAGTGCATGAACTGGGGTTCAAGGTCCACAGGGCGGACACTTCACGGGTGGTGAAGCAGATCTGCCAGTGTCTGTTTTTCTCTCTGTCTCTTTATTTCACCCTCCTCTCTCAATTTTTCTCTGTCCTTGCTAATAAAGAATTAGAAAGGAAAAAAATGGCCACTGGGAGTGGTGGATTCATAGCACTGGCACTGAGCCATAGCAGTGACCCTGGTGGCAATGGAAATGATAATAATAAATCAATAAAATAAAGGAAAGATACAAGGGGGAAAAGTGGCTCCTAGGAGCCATGGATTCATCCTGCAGGCACCAAGCCTCAGAGATAACAGTGGTGGCAAGTAAAATAAAAATAATTACTATTATTATTGTTATATAGAGGAAGTGAAGAAATATACCTGAGTATGTATAACCAGGGGGTTGCCTACCCCTAAGATTCCAATGTTCAAGATACAAGGGTGACCCCCAAATACTTTGAGGTCAGAGAGTGGGTAGGACAAGGTTAAACAGAGGAAGGGGAGGGGAAGGAGGGAAAAAGAGGGGGGAGGGCGGGTGGAGCAGAGCAGATGGGGCGGGTGGTTTGGTCTGACTGAGCTCACCCGCCTCAGCTGACCGTGAACTAGGCAGGAGCAGGGTTTCTGGACCCCGCTGCTGGTAGCTCCCGGCTGCACTGGCCACTCAGCTAGCCACTGCCCCATCCCACCCAGCCAGAGGCTGAGACCCAGATCAGTGCAGCCGGTCTGCTCAGAGCTGATTAGTCTCCCGGGTGAGATACAGAGCTGATTCCTTGTGAAAGGTGCACACGGGGGGGGCCTGACGGTGGCGCACCTGGTTGAGTGCGCACAGTATAATGCGAGAGGACCCAGGTTCGAGCCCCACCCTCCCCCCGTCCCCACCTGCAGGGGGGAAGCTTCACAAGTGGTGAAGCAGGTCTGCAGATGTCTGTCTTTCTCCCTCTCTGTCTCCCCCGTCCCTCTCAATTTCTCTCTAACTCTCTCTTAAATGAATAAATAATAAAAAGAAAAAGGAAGCACACACACTGCAGGGCACAAGGCCCACGGGAAGCAAGATAAAGTGCTGGGCTTGGTGGCACTCTCGCCCGGCCCTGAACCTCCCTCCTGGGCCCTCAGCACGGCCAGTGTTCTGATGGGAACTTGGCAGAGCTGCCTGGAGAAGGTTCTAGTGGTTTCCAGCTGTGACCTTTGGCAAGTGAATGGTCTGCCAGAGCCTCACTTATTCAAGGAGGCAGAGAGAGAGAGAGAGAGAGAGAGAGAGAGAGAGAGAGAGAGAAAGAGAGAGAGAGAGAGGACCTTTGGCAAGTGAATGGTCTGTCAGAGCCTCACTTATTCAAGGAGGCAGAGAGAGAGAGAGGGGGGGGACCTTTGGCAAGTGAATGGTCTGTCAGAGCCTCACTTATTCAAGGAGGCAGAGAGAGAGAGAAAAAGAGAGAGAGAGAGAGGACCTTTGGCAAGTGAATGGTCTGTCAGAGCCTCACTTATTCAAGGAGGCAGAGAGAGAGAAAAAGAGAGAGAGAGGACCTTTGGCAAGTGAATGGTCTGTCAGAGCCTCACTTATTCAAGGAGGCAGAGAGAGAGAGAGAGAGAGAGAGAGGGGACCTTTGGCAAGTGAATGGTTTGTCAGAGCCTCACTTATTCAAGGAGGCAGAGAGAGAGAGAGAGAGAGAGGACCTTTGGCAAGTGAATGGTTTGTCAGAGCCTCACTTATTCAAGGAGGCAGAGAGAGAGAGAGAGAGAGAGAGAGAGGACCTTTGGCAAGTGAATGGTCTGTCAGAGCCTCACTTATTCAAGGAGGCAGAGAGAGAGAGAGAGAGAGAGAGAGGGGACCTTTGGCAAGTGAATGGTTTGTCAGAGCCTCACTTATTCAAGGAGGCAGAGAGAGAGAGAGAGAGAGAGAGAGAGAGAGGACCTTTGGCAAGTGAATGGTTTGTCAGAGCCTCACTTATTCAAGGAGGCAGAGAGAGAGAGAGAGAGAGAGAGAGAGGACCTTTGGCAAGTGAATGGTCTGTCAGAGCCTCACTTATTCAAGGAGGCAGAGAGAGAGAGAGAGAGAGGACCTTTGGCAAGTGAATGGCCTGTCAGAGCCTCACTTATTCAAGGAGGCAGAGAGAGAGAGAGAGAGAGAGAGGACCTTTGGCAAGTGAACGGTCTGTCAGAGCCTCACTTATTCAAGGAGGCAGAGAGAGAGAGAGAGAGAGAGAGGACCTTTGGCAAGTGAATGGTTTGTCAGAGCCTCACTTATTCAAGGAGGCAGAGAGAGAGAGAGAGAGAGAGGACCTTTGGCAAGTGAATGGTTTGGCAGAGAGAGAGAGAGAGGAGATGCAGGGGGAGGGGAAAAGGGACAAAGAGGGGGAGGGAGAAAGAGATGGGGAGGGGGAAAGTGGGAAAAGGAGGAGGGAGACAGAGGGAGTGGGAAAGAAGGGGAGGGAGAGAGAGGGAGCAAACAGCACAGGGTGTGTCTACTGCAAACATGAGGCTAGGAAAAATGGTTGTTTTGTTAAAATATTTATCTATTTATTTTAGATATTTTATTTATGTATTCCCTTTTGTTGCCCTTGTTGTTTTATTGTTGTAGTTATTATTGTTGTTGTCATTGTTGGATAGGACAAAGAGAAATGGAGAGAGGAGGGGAAGACAGAGAGGGGGAGAGAAAGACAGACACCTGCAGACCTGCTTCACCGCCTGGGAAGCGACGCCCCTGCAGGTGGGGAGCCGGGGGCTCGAACCGGGATCCTTATGCTTGTCTTTGCGCTTTGCGCCACCTGTGCTTAACCCGCTGTGCTACCGCTTGACTCCCGATACAACCCTTTTGTCCACCAGTATTTCCTGACAGTGTGCAAGGGCCCAGGTTCAAGCGCCCAGGTTCAAGCCCCGGGTCCCCACCCGCAGGGGGATGTTTTAGGAGCAGTGGAGCAGGGCTGCAGGTGTCTGTCTCCCTCCCTCTATTTCCCTTTCCCACTCAATTTATCTCTGTCACTAGCCAATAGAAGGTAAATAAAAGAACAAAAAAAAAACCTAAAATATTTTTTAAACATTTGATAACAAAAATAAATAAATAGGGGCTGGGTGATGGCATACCTGATAGAGTGCACGGAGTACCAGGCACAAGGCCCCGGGTTCAAGGCCCCGCTCCCCACCTGCAGGGTGGGGGAAGGTTCATGAACTTGGTGAAACAGGTGTTTCTCTCCTGCTCTATCTCCCCTTTCTCTGCTCAATTTCTCTGTCTCTGTCCAATAAAATAAAAATAAGGAATTTTTTAAATAATCAATAGATGTTATCTCTATTCCAAAAATCAAATCTCAACAATAAGTAAAACGAGCCAAGGAGACAGAGACAGGTAGTTGGACACGGAGACCCGTCCCAGGCTGATTAGGACAGGGAGTGCAAGACTCCACTGGCAGGCGGCACACAGGCCCTGGGTTGGGGGGCGACCAATTAGGTCCAGACTCCCCAAGGGTCTGATGAGGAAGCCACCGCCTTGCGTGAGAGTCAGGTGTGTCACTGTTCAAAGGAACTTATCCACGCTCACGCAGTAAGTACATGGGGATAAGCACGTGGCGATTTCCATGCGAGAGGCCCTCGGTTCGATCCCTGGCACGGCCTTATGCCGGAGCTGGGCTGTGCTCTGGTTAAAAACAAAGCACCCACAGTTACAGGCCTGAGGCCCCAGACGCTGCAGGTTCAATCCCCGGCATCCCCTCATGCCTGAGCTGAGAGGGGGTTCTGTTTCTCTTCCCTCTCCTTCTCTCTTCTCTCGTTCTTTTTAAAATCTTTTTTTTTAAATTTATTATTGGGGGAGTCGGGCTGTAGCGCAGCGGGTTAAGCGCAGGTGGCGCAAAGCACAAGGACCGGCATAAGGATCCCGGTTCGAACCCCGGCTCCCCACCTGCAGGGGAGTCGCTTCACAGGCGGTGAAGCAGGTCTGCAGGTGTCTGTCTTTCTCTCCCCCTCTCTGTCTTCCCCTCCTCTCTCCATTTCTCTCTGTCCTATCCAACAACGACGACAACAATAATAACTACAATAAAACAACAAGGGCAACAAACGGGAATAAATAAATAAAATAAAATATTTTTAAAAAATTATTATTGAATAGAGACAGAGAGAAATTGAGAAGGGAGGAGGGAGAGAGAGAGAGACAGAGAAACACCTACAGCCCTGCTTCACCACTTGTGAAACTTTCCGCTGCAGATGGGGACCAGGGACTTGAACCCAGATCCTTGTGCTCTGTAACGTGAGCACTCAGCCAGGTGTGCCACCACCTCGCCCCTCTTCTCTCATCCTTTCTGTTTCTTTCACAACAGGTAAATATTTAAAAATAAACAAAGAAATTTCTAAAAAGTGCATGGGTGAGTGGTGGCACAGCTGGTTGAATGCCCATACTTGGTACACAGCACAGGGACCTGGGTTCAAGGCCCCAGTCCCCACCTTGGGGGGGAGCTTAGTGAGCATGGGAGCAGGGCTGCAGGAGTCTCTCTGTCTCTCTCCCTCTCTACTTCTCTTTGTCTCTATCAGAAAAAGAAAGGATCAGACGGTGAAGCAGGTCTGCAGGTGTCTGTCTTTCTCTCCCCTCTCTGTCTTCCCCTCCTCTCTCCATTTCTCTCTGTCTTATCCAACAACAATGACATCAATAACAACAACAATAATAATTACAACAAGAGCAACAAAAGGGAATAAACAAATAATTTTTTTTGCCTCCAGGGTTATTGCTGGGGTTCAGTACCTGCACCATGAATCCACTGCTCCTAAAGGCTACTTTTTCCACTTTTGTTGCCCTTGTTGTGGTTACTATTATCGTTGTTATTGTTAGATAGGACAGAGAGAAATGGAGAGAGGTGGGGAAGACAGAGGGGGGAGAGAAAGATAGACACCTGCAGACCTGCTTCACCACTTGTGAAGGGAACTCCATGCAGGTGGGAAGCGGGGAACTCGAACCGGGATCTTTTTGCAGGTCCTTGCGCTTTGTGTCAAGTGTGCTTAACCTGCTGCATTGCTGCCCAGCCCCCTCTTTAACTTTAAAAGAAATATTTATTGATGGGAGTTGGGCCATAGCGCAGCGGGTTAAGCACACATGGGGCAAAGTGCAGGGACCGACATAAGGATCCCGGTTCAAGCCCCTGGCTTCCCACCTGCAGGGGAGTCGCTTCACAGGCAGTGAAGCAGGTCTGCAGGTGTCTGTCTTTCTCTCCCCCTCTCTGTCTTCCCCTCCTCTCTCCATTTCTCTCTGTTCTATCCAACACTGACAGCAATAAGAGCAATAATAACAACAACTATGATGACAATAAACAACAAGGCCAACAAAAAGGGGGAAAAATAGCCTCCAGGAGCAGTGGATTCCTAGTGCAGGTACCGAGCCCCAGCGATAACCCTGGAGGCAAAGAAAAAAAAAAAGAAGTTAAACAGAAAACATGAATGAATGAGTGAATGAATGAATGGTCTCCAGGTGGTCTCTACCCTTCCATGGCCAGAGGAGGCTCTGGTGGTCCCTACCAAGCTCTGCAGCTGAGTCCCCTCTCTAAGCAGATGGAGAAAGTGCCCGCCCCACCAACAAAGATGACAGACAGATAGACAGCAGGAGTCACAGGGCCTCCACATTTCCCACGTCTACGCTCGACCGGACCTGCCAATATACGCGGATATCTTCGCCCACCCTGTCCAACGCTTGACGTCTCGTCACCCAATCTGGTCCCCTACGCCTACACTGAACTTCTCTGTTCCAGACTCTTGGAAACAGAGTTGGCAGTCAGCTGAGGTAAAGAACAAACACCTCATCACAGACCCCTGCAAGCGCCAACCCAGCTTTGACCTAGCACGTTATGATTGGGCCCTCCTCAATCGCTATCGAACAGGCCATGGCCGGTGCGCCGCTATGTTCCATCGCTGGGGAGCCAGAGACGACCCGAACTGCCCCTGCGGCTCCAGACAGACTATGACCCACATAGTCAACGACTGCCACCTCTCCAGATTCAAAGGAGGTCTCGAAACTTTCCATCAGGCTCAACCTGACGCTGTTGACTGGCTACGGAAGAAGGGCAAACGCTAGAAGAAGAAGGGGCTGGTCTGGGGTCTGGGTCCCAGGGAGTTTGCAACCTGTTTGCTGGGAACCTAGTTCACCTCTACACCTATTACGACTTCCTTTTTCCCTCTTCTCTCTCAGAGAACCAAACCCGTGCCTGGCTTCCTCTGGTGTTTCCCAGGTTTGCTCCCTTCTCAGTGATGGTATCAAAACCAGATGCCTGATGACAGACACTTCAGGTCCTGGTGAAACTGGGGTTCGGAGCCCTCTGGTCATCTTCCCCTACCAGTTACCCCTCTGGAAGTCTGGACCCAAATTCTTTCTTTCTTAATTTATTTATTTTCCCTTTTGTTGTCCTTGTTGTTTTATTGTTGTGGTTATTGTTGTTGGTGATGTCATCGTTGTTGGATAAGACAGAGAGAAACAGAGAGAGGAAGGGAAGACAGAGAGGGGGAGAGAAAGACAGACACCTGCAGACCTGCTTCACCGCCTGGGAAGCGACTCCCCTGCAGGTGGGGAGCCGGGGGCTTGAACCGGGATCCTTATGCTGGTCCTTGTGCTTTGCACCACCTGTGCTTAACCCGCTGTGCTACTGCCTGACTCCCTGGACCCGAATTCTTTATGGGGTGCAGACGGTGGGAGTTCTGGCTTCTGTAACTGCTTCCCTGCTGAACATAGGCGTTGGCAGGTGGACCCATATCCCCAGCCTGTTTCGAGCTTTCCCTAGTGGGGCAGGGCTCTGGGGAGGTGGGGCTCTGTGAAGCGTTGGTGGGGGCTCCTCAGTTTCTACCCCCTCACTTCCCCCAGGGTCAGTGGACCCCTTGGTGTTCGAGAAGAGCCCCCAAGCCCACACTCCTGTTTTTATGCCTGATGTGTAGGCAGCAGGGGGTTTCTTGGCTTGGACTTTGCTAGGCAAGTGTTTCTGAATGTCTGGCCAGGCTCTCCTCCCCCACCGCCCCCTGATGGAACCCCCCAACCCCAGACTGATAAGGGGGAGGCCCGGCCCGGGAGGGAGGCTGACCGATGGCTGGGCCAGAGTGCTTTCGCGCTGGCCATGGTTGGCAGCTGCCTGCCTGTAGGGCTGCGGGCTGGGGGCTGGGGTCTGGGGGCTGCGGGCTGGGGGCTGGGGACTGAGGACTGGGGGCTGCGGGCTAGGGACTGGGGGCTGGGGGCTGGGGGCTGGGGGCTGGGGGCTGGGGACTGGGGTCTGGGGGCTGGGGTCTGGGGGCTGGGGACTGGGGTCTGGGGGCTGGGAACTGGGGACTGGGGACTAGGGACTGGGGGCTGCGAGCTGGGGATTGGGGGCTGGGGGCTGTGGATGCGGGCTGGGGACTGGGGTCTGGGGGCTGGGGGCTGGGGACTGGGGGCTGCGGGCTAGGGACTGGGGGCTGGGGGCTGCGGGCTGGGGGCTGCGGGCTGGGGACTGGGGGCTGCGGGCTAGGGACTGGGGGCTGGGGACTGGGGGCTGGGGGCTGCAGGCTGGGTCCAGACAGAAGGAGGTGCTGTCCCAGCGTCCCTGGATCCTGGGGGCCGGGCAAGGAGGTAGCTGTGGGGAGATGCTTGGCTGTTTTTCTGGAAGACCAGCATATCCCCAGCTCCTCCCTCTCCCTGGCCTGCTCCGCATGGAGGTGTGGAGGGATACTGGGGTGGCAGCTCAGAGGCCAGGCTGCCCTGGGCTCGAACCCTGTTCACAGACTTCTCTGATATACGTCTTGTGCAAGAGCTGAGGGGACAGCTCAGCCAGTTGGAGTACAGGACCTGCAGGCCTGAGGTCTTCCAGGCTACAGGTACAGTTCCCAGCTCTGCCTGTGTCCGAGATGGGCAGGGAGGCCTCCTTGCTCTCTCTCTTTCTCTCTCTCCTCTCCCTCTCTCTCCTCCTTCTCTCCTCTCCCTCCCTCTCTCTCTTTCCTCTCTCTCTCCTCCCTCTCCTCTCTCTCTCCTCCCTCTCCTCTCCTCTCTCCTCTCTCTCTCCTCCCTCTCGCTCTCTCTCTCCTCCCTCTCCCTCTCTCTCTCCTCCCTCTCCCTCTCTCTCCTCCCTCTCCCTCTCTCTCTCCTCCCTCTCCCTCTCTCTCCTCCCTCTCCCTCTCTCTCTCCTCCCTCTCTCCTCTCTCTCTCCTCCCTCTCCCTCTCTCTCTCCTCCCTCTCCTCTCTCTCTCCTCCCTCTCCTCTCTCTCTCCTCCCTCTCTCCTCTCTCTCTCCTCCCTCTCCTCTCTCTCTCCTCCCTCTCTCCTCTCTCTCTCCTCCCTCTCACTCTCTCTCTCCTCCCTCTCCTCTCTCTCTCCTCCCTCTCTCCTCTCTCTCTCCTCCCTCTCCCTCTCTCTCCTCCCTCTCCCTCTCTCTCTCCTCCCTCTCCTCTCTCTCTCCTCCCTCTCTCCTCTCTCTCTCCTCCCTCTCCCTCTCTCTCTCCTCCCTCTCCCTCTCTCTCTCCTCCCTCTCTCTCTCTCTCCCTCTCCCTCTCCTCTCTCCTCTCTCTCTCCTCCCTCTCCTCTCTCTCTCCTCCCTCTCATCACTCTCTCCTCCCTCTCCCTCTCCACTCCTCTCTCTCTCCTCCCTCTCCCTCTCTCTCTCCTCCCTCTCCCTCTCTCTCTCCTCCCTCTCCTCTCTCTCTCCTCCCTCTCCTCTCTCTCTCCTCCCTCTCCCTCTCTCTCTCCTCCCTCTCCCTCTCTCTCTCCTCCCCTCCCTCTCTCTCTCCTCCCTCTCCTCTCTCTCTCCTCCTCTCCTCTCTCTCTCCTCCTCCTCTCCCTCTCTCTCCTCCCTCTCCCTCACTCTCCTCCCTCTCCCTCTCTCTCTCCTCTCCTCCCTCTCCTCTCTCTCTCCTCCCTCTCCCTCTCTCTCCTCCCTCTCCCTCTCTCTCCTCCCTCTCTCCTCTCTCTCTCCTCCCTCTCCCTCTCTCTCTCCTCCCTCTCTCCTATCTCTCTCCTCCCTCTCCTCTCTCTCTCCTCCCTCTCTCCTCTCTCTCTCCTCCCTCTCCCTCTCTCTCTCCTCCCTCTCTCCTCTCTCTCTCCTCCCTCTCCTCTCTCTCTCCTCCTCTCTCCTCCCTCTCTCTCCTCCCTCTCCCTCTCTCTCTCCTCCCTCTCTCCTCCCTCTCCCTCTCTCTCTCCTCCTCTCCCTCTCTCTCTCCTCCCTCTCCCTCTCTCTCCTCCACTCTCCCTCTCCCTCTCTCTCTCCTCCCTCTCCCTCTCTCTCATCACTCCCTCTCTCCTCTCTCTCTCCTCCCTCTCCCTCTCTCTCTCCTCCCTCTCCTCCCTCTCCCTCTCTCTCTCCTCCCTCTCCCTCTCTCTCCTCCCTCTCCTCTCTCTCCTCCCTCTCCCTCTCTCTCTCCTCCTCTCCTCTCTCTCTCCTCCCTCTCTCCTCTCTCTCTCCTCCTCTCCCTCTCTCTCTCCTCCCTCTCCTCTCTCTCTCCTCCCTCTCATCTCTCTCTCCTCCTCTCCCTCTCTCTCTCCTCCCTCTCCCTCTCTCTCCCCTCCCTCTCCTCTCTCTCTCCTCCTCTCCCTCTCTCTCTCCTCCCTCTCCCTCTCTCTCTCCTCCCTCTCCCTCTCTCTCTCCTCCCTCTCCCTCTCTCTCTCCTCCCTCTCCCTCTCTCTCTCCTCCCTCTCTCCTCTCTCTCTCCTCCCTCTCCCTCTCTCTCTCTCCCTCTCCCTCTCTCTCTCCTCCCTCTCCCTCTCTCTCTCCTCCTCTCCTCTCTCTCCTCCCTCTCTCTCTCCTCCCTCTCCCTCTCTCTCTCCTCCCTCTCTCCTCTCTCTCTCCTCCCTCTCCCTCTCTCTCTCCTCCCTCTCCTCTCTCTCTCCTCCCTCTCCCTCTCTCTCTCCTCCCTCTCCTCTCTATCTCCTCCCTCTCTCTCCTCTCTCTCTCCTCCCTCTCCCTCTCTCTCTCCTCCCTCTCCCTCTCTCTCTCCTCCCTCTCTCCTCTCTCTCTCCTCCCTCTCCCTCTCTCTCTCCTCCCTCTCCTCTCTCTCTCCTCCCTCTCCCTCTCTCTCTCCTCCTCTCCTCTCTCTCTCCTCCTCTCTCTCTCTCCTCTCTCTCTCCTCCCTCTCCATCCTCTCTCCCTCTCTCTCTCCTCTCCTCTCTCTCTCCTCCCTCTCCTCTCTCTCTCCTCCTCTCCTCTCTCTCTCCTCCCTCTCCCTCTCTCTCTCCTCCCTCTCTCCCATCTCTCTCCTCCCTCTCCCTCTCTCTCTCCTCCCTCTCCTCTCTCTCTCCTCCCTCTCCCTCTCTCTCTCCTCCCTCTCTCTCTCTCTCCTCCCTCCTCCCTCTCTCTCTCTCCTCTCCTCTCCCCTCTCCCTCTCCCTCTCCCTCTCCCCTCTCTCGCTCCTCCCTCTCCTCTCTCTCTCCTCCCTCTCCCTCTCTCTCTCCTCCTCTCCTCTCTCTCTCCTCCCTCTCCCTCTCTCTCTCCTCCCTCTCCCTCTCTCTCTCCTCCCTCTCCCTCTCTCTCTCCTCCCTCTCCCTCTCTCTCTCCTCCCTCTCCTCTCTTCTCCTCCCTCTCCCTCTCTCTCTCCTCCCTCTCCTCTCTCTCTCCTCCCTCTCCCTCTCTCTCCTCCCTCTCCCTCTCTCTCTCCTCCCTCTCTCCTCTCTCTCCTCTCCTCTCCCTCTCTCTCTCCTCCCTCTCTCCTCTCTCTCTCCTCCCTCTCCCTCTCTCTCTCCTCCCTCTCTCCTCTCTCTCTCCTCCCTCTCCTCTCTCTCTCCTCCCTCTCTCCTCTCTCTCTCCTCCCTCTCTCCTCTCTCTCTCCTCCCTCTCCCTCTCTCTCTCCTCCCTCTCCTCTCTCTTGCTCTCTCTCCTCCCTCTCTCTTTCCTCCATCTCTCTCTCTCCTCCCTCTCTCCACTCCCTCTCTCTCCTCCCTTTCTCCTCTCCCTCTCTCTCCTCCCTCTCTCTCTCCTCCTCCCCTTCTCCCTCTCCCTTTCATTCTCTCTTTCTAAATAAACACACAGATGTGGCAGTTTCAATACAGGAGGAAGGTGAGGGGGATTATCTCTACTTGGTGGCCTCAGAATTGTCCCCTTCCTCTTCCAGGGTGGCTGTGTGGGTCACTGCCATCAAAAACGCTTTTGAGAAGGTCTTAACAGTGGCTCACTGGGTAAGGTGCCTGTCTTCCCATGCCTGAGACTCAAGCCCCAGCACCATGTGGAAGAACCCCCACACCAGGGGAAGCTCTGTGCTGTCTCACCATTTCACTGGGTCTCTCTGGCTCTCTTTCAATCTCCCAATATGAATGAGAAAGCCACTAGGAGGCATGAGGCCCTAGTTCCATAAGACAGACACATAAAATAATGTCTAGGTAATAAAGAAATCAATAGGGAGTATTTTCTTTGCAAACTGTCAGTTCCAGGGAATAGATGGGCAGAACACCTTATGACTAAAAACTGCTCTGGGTGGAGTCAGGGCATTCTCTGCCACCAAGCCCAGTTCTGCTGTTTGCTTCCGGCCTTTTTTTTTTTTCTTTTCCTTTTTTTTTTTTAATTGGTGATTTAATAATAATCAACAAGATTGTAGGGTCACAGGGGTACTGTTGAATAGTATGCCAGCTCCCCCTGGCTTCTGCTTAGCCATATGCCTATATAGGGATAGATTTAATCCCATTCAAAGCTTTGGTCTATTTACATAAATCCCTTTTACATTTACATAAAGCACTCCCTCCAGGGCATTGGTGGTTCAGTGATAGGATTCTCGCCTGCTCCGCCCCCTCCTTGTCACACTCTGATTTTCACCAGTCACTTTTCTCTCCACCCTCTCTATATCACATCCTGTTTCCACCCTATTCAGAGAGTATAAAAATAGCTGCTCTTCTGATTAAACACACTTGGAAATTGCTTTCCGGCTCCGAGAGTTCCAGAGTGTATCTCCTGCAAAGTTAGTGCGGCACGAGTTCCTGATCCCTCTCCCACACAGCAGCCTAGATCGGCTCCAGTTGAGTTCTCTCCAAGCCAGAGAGCACTAGCTCGGGAAGAAGTACCCTCAGGCTATCCCGGCAGGGTACAATTCCACACAGTTCTCACCCTCAGAGTTCTGTGTCTACAATTCCACACAGTTCTCACCCTCAGAGTTCCGTGTCCCATCCCCTCATTGGAAGCTTTCTTATTCCTTATCCCTCTGGGAGTCTGGACCCAAATTCTTTATGGGGAGCAGAAGGTGGGAGTTCTGGCTTCTGTAGTTGCTTCTCCACTGGACATGGGTGTTGGCAGATGGACCCACACCCCCAGCCTGTGTCTGTCTGTCCCTAGTGGGGCAGGGCTCTGGGGAGGGGAGGCTCCAGGACACAGAGGTGAGGGCGTCTGCCCAGGGAAGTCAGGGTGGCGTCATGGCAGCATCTGCAACCTGGTGGCTAAAAAGCAGTAAGATATAAAGCAGGACAAATTGTTTAATAATCAGGAACCTAAAGGTAAGAATATAGCAGATGAAGTTTGGGACTGTGAGCTCAGACTGATGGGGATGCAGTGGTCACACAGGCTCCTGTGCTAAATAGGAACAGACATGGGTCCTAGGTCAGAGCGTTGGGGGTTACAATTAGTGGTATTTATATACTTTTCCCATATTTGGGAGCTACTCTCTGCCCTGATCCAGCTTTCTAGTCCTATTCCCAAGTCTGATACCATCTCCCCAGACAATCTGCTTGTTAGCTATGAGGCTCAGGCAAAAATTAGTCATGAGCCCCTTGGAATATACCTGAAATAGACTTCCTAGCATCTTCCCACACACAGACTCCAAATCTCACCTGCTCTACTCTCACCTTTAGGCCCCTGACGACTGAACAGTTTGTCCTGCTTTTTTTCTTTTTCCCCTCCTGGCCTTCAGGTGAGTTTTCTCCCGTTGATGATTTGGGAAGATGTTTGTTCCTGGGGAGGCCGGCCTTGCAGGCTGCAGAGTGAGTGGGCTTGTCCAGAGGAGGGGCGAGAAGGACAGTAGCCCAAGGTCTAGGGACTCAAGAGTGTGTCTGCAAGCAGGTAGACACCCCGGGCTGTGACTGACCTTCCCCCCGAGGCCTGAGACAGACAAGAATTAGCCCAATTGGAGATTGTCCTAGAAAAAAGGTCAGGTGGCAGCCCAGGCAATGGTTCCACCGGCGGAATACAGGACTTGTTGTGCCTCTGAGGCCCTGGGTTTAACCATCAAGTTGTCACCTAGCAAGAGGTGGTATCCGGTGTCTCTTTCTTACTCTGAGATAAATTTGACATATATATACTTATGGCTTAGTTGTTTATTTTATCTGATAAGACAGAGAAAAATTGACAGAGGAGGAGGACATAGAAAGGGAGAAAGACACTTGCAGACTTGCTTCATTAATTGTGAAGCTACCCCCTGAAGGTGGGGAGTGGGGGCTTGAACCCTGGTCATTAGACATGGTAATATTGGCACTCAACCTGGTGTACCACCTCTGTCCCAGATCGATATTTGTTTGTTTATTCATTTATTGTCTTCAGGGTTATCGCCAGGGCTCGGTGCCTGCACTATGAATCCACTGCTCCTGGAAGCCATTTTACCCATTTTGTTGCCCTTGTTGTTGTTATTGTTGTCGTTGTTGTTGATAGGACAGAGAGAAATGGAGAGAGGAGGGGAAGACAGAGAGGGGGAAGAGAAAGACAGACACCTGCAGACCTGCTTCACCGCCTGGGAAGCGACTCCCCTGCAGGTGGGGAGCCGGGGGCTCGAACTGGTATCCTTATGCCGGTCCTTGCGCTTTGTGCCACCTGCGCTTAACTCGCTGCGCTACCGCCCGAATCCCTTTTATTTTTTATTTTAATGAGAAACACACACACAGAGAGAGAGAGAGAGAGATCAGAGCCCTGCTCAGCTCCTGTGATGGAACCGGGGACCTGAGAGCCTCAGGTAGGAAAGGCTTTTGTGGAACCATGATGCCATCTCCCCAGGGAAAATCAATGTATTTTAAATTCAAACTTATTTGAGTCACCACCAGGGTTCTCAGTGGGGCTCAGTTGGTTTCTGCATGATGAATTTCTAGCAGCCATTTTTTCCCCTCTTCTTCTCTCCCTCTTTTTAAAATTATGTATATGGAGAGAAAGAGAGAGAAAGAGAGGGAGGGGGAGAGAGAGAGAGAGGGAGAGGAGGGAGGGGGAGGGGGAGAGGGAGAGGAGAGGGAAAGAAAGAGAGGGAGAGGGAAAGAAAGAGAGGGAGAGGGAGAGAGGGAGAGGGAGAGAGAGAACTACAGACCTTCTTGGCAACTTGTGAAGCTTCCCTCGAAGCTTCCCTCCTGCAGGTGGGGATTGGGGGCTTGAACCTGGGTCCTTGTGCACTGTGACAAGTGTGCCCTCTACTGGGTATGTCACTGCCCAGCCCAGAAATCAATGTTTTAGAAAGATTAACTCCCTAGAGGTCCAAGAATTTCTAGGAAGAACTTAATACGGAGGTGGCATAAAACCCCTGCATTCGCCTTGGCACCTCACACCGGCCCCACCAGCTGGACCCCAATATGCTTTGGGGGACCCTGAGCTGAAGGCATGAGGGCAGCCTCATTCTTTGCCCACCCAAAGGCTTGCTTCCAGTCCTCCAGCTTCTGGGCTAAGGATACAGCTCTCTCTTTCTCCCCCCCCCCCCCCGCCACAACTCTGTCTCTCTCTACCTCTTTACTTCTCTTTCCTCTCTCTCTACCTTTCTCTTCCCCTCCTTCCCTCCCTCCCTCTCTCACTCACTTGCTTCATCTTTCTTCTCCCCTTCCCTCTTCCCCTCTCTCCCCCCAGCTCTTTGCCTTTCCCTCTCTCTTCTCTCTTCTCTCTCTCTCTCTCTCTCTCTACCTATTTCTCTCTCCCTCTCCATCTCTTGCTCATTTGCTCCCTCTCTCCCACCCTCTCTCCTCTCTTTCTCTCTACCTCTTTCCCTTTCTCTCTTCTCCCTCCTCCCTATCTCTCTCTCTTCCCAGAAAGAAATCACAGAATCCATGAAGTCTCTGCAATAACAAATGAGAAGCCTTTCCCTGTACTCTTTTCACAGAGCAGAAAGGCAAACTGAAGCTGGGAGGTACCCCGGGCATGCAGGACACCCCTAGATGAAGGCTTTGGCAGGGGGGGGCACAGAAAGCCTGTTGCCGCCTCGTCCCACCAGAAAAACACAGCCTGCCATCACAGGCCTGTGGGCCTGGCCACCCGGGCCGACCCTCTGGTGTCCCCATTTAATATTCCCTGGGCAGAGCAGAGGGACCTCCCCTCATCCACTCAGATGCTGGCCTGAGGATGGAAAGTCGGGGCTGGCAGGGCATCCGGGCGGCTCCCTCCTCCCCTGGCGTTGCCGGGCTCAGTGCCCGCCAGCAGAACGCTGTGCCAGCTCAGGGAGTTGTGGCCAGGGGATCGGAACAGGGGGCCGGGGAGGGGGGTCTGCCAGCTCAATTAGCTCAGGGAGTGCCAGGGAGCTTCAGGCAAAGGTGCTACATCTTTTTCATGTTGAGACAGTGGGTTCGAGCCTAGGGAGAGGTGACGGCCCAGCACCCCCTGAGCATATGGGGGCCCAGGACAGGATCTGGAAGTGGGGAGGAGTTGGGGGTGGGGGCAATGGTGTGCCTGCTGGCTGCACCCAAAGGTGGCCAGGCAATGGCTAAAGCCCCACCCCTGCTCCATTCATAAAGATAGTCAGGGGCCTATCTTTATGGGGAGGCTCCGTCATCCACAGCCAGCTAATCCAGCCATATTGTTAGTGACGCTGGCTGGGGAGCCAGCACAGGGGTTCTGCAAAGAGAAGTTACAGCCTGAGGCTCCAAGGTCCCAGGTTCACTCCCCAGCACCACCATGAGCCAGAGCTCAGCAGGGCTCTGGGGGAAATTGATGATGATGATGATGATGATGATGATGATGATGATGATGATGGAGCTGGGGAGACAGCACAGAGCTTCTGGAAAAGACTCTCCTGCCTAAGGCTCTGAGGTCCCGGGTTCAATCTCCAGCAACACCATCAGCCAGAGCTGAGCAATAGCTTATAGATGCTACAAAAAAAAATAAAATAAAACAAACAAACAAAAAACATGCCCGTGACTGTCTGAATGCACCAGGAGGGTACCAAAACTGAGGCCTCTGGATGTCTCTCTGCTTTGAGCTCTCAGAAATCTGTTGGGACTGGGGAGACAGCACAGTGGTTGGCACAACAGACTTCCAAGCCTGAGGCTCTGATGTCCCAGGTTCAATTCTTGACAGCCAGAGCTGAGCAGAAGGAGGAGGAAGAGGAAGAGGAAAGAAGAAAAGGGACCAGGTGGTGGTGCTGAGCACACACATTACAGTGCACAGGGACCCAGGTTCAAGCACCCAGCTCCCCAACTGCAGGGGGAAGCTTCATAAGCAGTGAAGCAGGGCTGCAGGTGTCTCTCTGTCTTTCTCCCTCTCTGTCTCCCCCCTGCCCTCTCAATTTCTCTCTGTTCTGTCCAATAAGATGGAAAAAAAGAAATCCAGGAGCAGTGGATTCCCAGTGCCAGCCCAGTGATAACCCTGGAGACAAAGAAAAAGGAAAGAAAGAAAAGAAAAGAAAAGACAGAAATAGCTGGCTTCCAACAAGAAACCCACACAGAGCTTTTAGTTTGAAGCTTTGGAAAACATTTGTTTTCATTCCTTATAAAAAAAAAAAAAAAGATGATGAACAGAATTATTTGAAATGGAACTTTAACGAGAGGAAAAAAAAAAAAAGCTCTCATAACATTCCAGCCGCATCCTCTTACCATATCATTCTTAACGAGGCCAAAGTCAGAGGTGCAGACTTTTCTGAAAGCCACGGACACTGAGAGAGGATTTGGAGTTTTTGTTGGTTTTGGTTTTTTGTCTTTTGTTTGTTTCTTTTCTTTAAAACAAAAACAACCACTCTTTCCCCTTCATCTCAGCATTTGGCTTCCTTTTCCTTTTTCTTTCTTTTTTTTTTTTTTAACTGGATTTGTGTTTTTTGTAATCACTTCCAGTAAGCTTTCAGCACTTATTAAAGTGCTAAAATAAAATAAAGTGTGTGTGTGTGTGTGTGTGTGTGTGTGTGTGTGTAGGGGGCGCTTATGTTGTGGGTTGGGGGGGTGGACAGGGCCTGCAGAAACACTGAGTCACACACGATTTCATTTCCATCCCAGATACTTGTCTCACTGTGTGTCCTTTACAAGTGACTCACCCCGGCCTGGGCTTCAGCATTCCTGAGGCTGGAGTAAGGTCAGCCCAGGCGGGGTTTCACAAATAGAAAACAACCACCCTTCCTCCCCCAGCCCCCATACAATACTCAGCTGCCAGTGACTTCAGTGACTCAGTTTCCCTCTGTGCTCTCTAGGCCTGTCTCCGAGGAAACTCTGCAAGGAATTATGTCAGGGAGATTCCAGCAAGTTTTAGGGGAGCCTTCCAGTCCTGAGCTCCAGCCCTAGACGCCCATGGAAAAAGCAGGGTCCAGTTCAACTTTATGACTTAAGACTCTAGCTGTGTCTGGGGAGATGGTATAATGGTTCTGCAACAGGGTCTCCTGCCTGAGGCTTTGAGGTCCCAGGTTCGATCCCCAGCACCACCGTCAGGCAGAGCTGAGTAGGGATCTGGGTTGTCTGTATATCTCTCTCATTAGTAAATAAAACATTTTAGGGTTGGGGAGACAGCATGGTGGTTCTGCAAAAGACTCTGCCCAAGGCTCTGAGGCCCCAAGCTCAATCCTCAGCACCAACATCAGCCAGAGCTCATCAGGATTCTTGTCTCTTGTCTCTCTCCTCTCCTCTCCTCTCCTCTCCTCTCCTCTCCTCTCCTCTCCTCTCCTCTCCTCTCCTCTCCTCTCCTCTCCTCTCCTCTCTTCTCCTCTCCTCTCCTCTCCTTCCTCCTCCTCCTCCTCCTCCTCCTCCTCCTCCTCCTCCTCCTCTTCTTCTTCTTCTTCTTCTTCTTCTTCTTCTTCTTCTCTCTCTCTCTCTCTCTCTCTCTCTCTCTCCCTGTTTTTCTTTTGTGAAATAAACAAAACTGAAGAGTGACAGAGGAGACAGAGATGCTGGGCATGAGAAGATGGACAAGGTACCAAGGGAGAGTCAGCTCCCCCTCTGTGACTTCTGCAAAAGTGACACCCAGGGGAGACAGCTGTTGAAGTGACTGAGAGGGGCTAGGCGGTGGTGCACCTGGTTGAACGCGAATGTCACCATCTGCAGGCACCCAGGTTCAAGCCCCCGGTCCCCACCTGTGAAGGAAGCTTCACGAGTGGCGAATCAGGGCTGCAGGTGTCTGTCTGTCTGTCTCTCTCTCTCCAGCTCTACCTTCCTTCTCAATTCCTTCTCAATTTCTTTTTTTAAAACTTTTATTTATTATTTGATAGAGACAGACATTGAGAAATTTCATTTTTAAATCTTTTATTTATTTGTTATTGTCTAGAGACAGAGAGAAATTGAGAGGAGAGGAGGAGATAGAGAGGGGAAGAGACGGAAAGACACACACAGCCCTCCTTCACCACTCGTGAAGCTTGCCCCTCGCAGGTGGGGACGGGCTTGAACCCGGGTCCTTGTGCGCTGCAATGTGTACGTTGTACCAGGTGTGCCACAACCTGGCCCCTCCCCCTCAGTTTCTGTCTGTCTCTATCCAACAAATGAGTAAATAAGCCATTTTAAAAAGGGATAGGCAGATGAGTTTCAGCAGGTAGAGTGCATCTGTTACTGTGCTCAAGGACCTGGGTTCAAGCCCCCCAGTTCCTGCCTGCAGGAGGGAAGCTTTTGTGAGCGAAAACAGTGTCACAGGTGTCTCTCTTTGTCTCTGGCTCTGTCTTTCCTTGTGCCTGACTCAACTTCTATCAAAAAAAACAATGGTTCAGGAGTCAGGCGGTAGCGCAGCGGGTTAAGCGCAGGTGGCAAAGCGCAAGGACCGGTGTAAGGATCCCAGTTTGAGCCCCTGGTTCCCCACCTGCAGGGGAGTCGCTTCACAGGTGGTGAAGCAGGTCTGCAGGTGTCTGTCTTTCTCTCCCCCTCTCTGGCTTCCCCTCCTCTCTCCATTTCTCTCTGTCCTGTCCAACAACAATGACATCAACAGCAACAGCAATAATAACTACAGCAATAAAACAACCAGGGCAATGAAAGGAAATAAATCAATATTAAAAAATAAACTATGGTTGGAGGCCAAGCAGTGGTGCGCCCCCAGTTAAGCACACAGTTACAGTGCACAAGGACCCGGGTTTGAATCCTAGTCCCCATCTGCGGGGCGAAGCTTATGTGAGCGGTGAAGCAGGGCTGTCCAACAAATAAAAATAAAAATATTGAAGCACCTCCCACCTTCTGCACCCCATAAAGAATTTGATCCATACTCTTAGAGGGGCAAAGAAGAGGGAAGCTTCCAATGGAGGGGACAGAAGACGGAACTCTGGTGGTGGGCACTGTGTGGAATTGTACCCTTGTTATTTTACAGTGTTGTTCATCATTATTAAATCACTCATAACAAATCTGAAAATGATATTGAGCACCTGAGGACAGGGTTCACTCCCTGTGAGGTATCCCCCCCCTTCCCGGGTGGGGTGCCCAAGGGCCCTTTTCATGGGGGGGGTGGGGTGCACTTCCTGGGCCTGGCTGGACCTGAGGCTGCAGTCCCAGTTGCTGTGTGGCCTTGGGTAAGTGACTGCATGTCCGTCGGCCTTGTAATGGGACAACGGCAGCCCTGTGAGCCCTGGGGGGCGGGGGGCTGGCAGAGCTGGGCTGACTCCCACCCCTTGCTGGCACCCTGAGCTCATAAGCTTCCAGGGTGGGGCCTGCCAGCCCTCTAGCTCATTGAGGGGTGGTATAGGGGCTGGGGGGGCTCACAGCTGGTGCACAGCTGGGCCTCAGGGTGTCAGAGGGAGCAGAACCAGGAGCTGCGGTCCACGGGGGAGGGGGTACCCCACCCCACAGCTGGGCCCCAGGTGGCTCCTTGCTGGCCCAGTGGAATCCTGGCAGAAACTGGTGGGACAGCACATTGTTCTGCTCCCCCAGAACTGGGGGCATCCCAAGTTAACCCCTGGTACCTTCCAAATTGGGAAGTTGCCAGGGTTGGGGTGGGAGGGACCCCAAAGACAAGCGGGGTAAGGGGGAATCTCCCTTCATTGGTGCCTCCCTACAGTCCCAGTTTCAGAGGAGGGGACCCCCCCCAATGGAGGTCCCTTCCAGCTGCAAACAGTCCCACCTCCAGCCTCCACCCTGTCCTAAAAGTGTTCTTACCCAAGGGGACCCTCCCCTCAGTTCTGGGGTTTCCCCTGCAGAGAAATCCACTTGGCTGCCTCTCCGTGCTTCCTGTGGGGCCCCCTTTAGCCCTCCAGACCCCCGCAAACACTCACCCCTGCCTGCAGTGTACTTTCAAAGCTGGGTCCTATTTGAGGCTGCTGAGTGGATTAGAGTGGGGGCAGGGGGCCCTGGGTCCTCCTTACAATCCTGGGTTCCCTTTCGGGTGTCATCACCTCTTTGAGCCCCACTTACCCCCCTGCCTTGTGGGCTGATGGGGGGCACTGGGTGGAGGAGGATGAAGGCAGTGTCTCTCTTGATTCTGGAGTGTGTGTGTGTGGGGGTCCTCCCACATTCTTGTTGTCCCAGGCTGGGGCCACCCCTCTGCATCAGCCCCTTAGCCCCTGGGTCCCTCTGGGCTGGGACTCCCATCTTGACAGGAGGGGAGAGGACAGTCCCCGCCTGGGCCACCCTGGGTTACACAGCTGGCAGTGGGGTCACTGGTGGGCAGAGCCTGGTGGAGGCCCCCTTGGGGGGCCTGGCAAAGTCCTGGGGACAGGAAGAGCTGGGGTGTCACAGCAGGAGGAACAGACCCCAGGGGACCTGAGCAGCCTGGGAGAACGCTACTTCTCTCTCCCTCCACCTCTCCTTCCATCTTTCTCCCACTCCATCTCTCCCACTCCCTCTCTTACACTACCTCTATCTCTCCCTCCCTCCATCTCTCTCCCACTCTATCTCTCCCACTCCCTCTCTTACACTACCTCTATCTCTCCCTCCCTCCATTTCTCTCCCACTCTATCTCTCCCACTCCCTCTCTTACACTACCTCTATCTCTCCCTCCCTCCATCTCTCTCTCTTTCCCTCTCTGTCTCCCTCATTCTCTCAAAGGTCACCCTGTGCCCAGGTCACAGAAGCAGAGCCCAGACACCTGAGAAGTTGTTCAGCCTGCCCACCCCCAGAAATAAAAAATGCCTCCAGGTGGGCGTGACCCTAAAACCAGCTGATATCATGGGTTGGGGGTGGGATAAGCATGGGGGGCACAGGGCACCCCATCAGGGGAGCCTAGAGGGGGGGAATAGGGGCTGGGGACAGGAGCTGAGCAGGCAGAGCCCCCCCCCCCCCGGCTCTGGATAAACCCTAAATATATCTTTGCAAGATGGCCTGGGACCCCCAGCTCCCAGGCCTGCCAGCATGGGCGGGGGGGGGGGCTGGAGTCTGTGGGCCCCACCCAGAGCCCCCAGGTGAGATCACGGTCTCCTGGTCTCCAAATTGGGGGGCAAAGGCCATCCCCCCATCCTCACTGCACTGTGAACACAACCTGAATCTGGGGTTTAGCCCCCAAGTCAACTCAGCCCTAAAAACAGGTGCCAGTCTCAAAACACTCACCCTCCACAGAGGGCAACCCTGGGTTCAAGCCCTCTCCATTCCCCAGGTCCAAGAGCGCCACCTCCCTTTGAGACTTCCTTCTGTTTTCTTTTTATTCCCGGAAGGCTGCTGGGTTCTGGCTGATGGCAGTCCTGGGGATTGAACCTGGGGCCTCAGAGCCTCACATAGGAATGTCTTTTGCAGAACCACTGTGCTGTCTTCTCAGCATAGTGTGTTTTAGTGACAGAGAGAGACCAGAGCCCTGCTCAGTTCTGGCAGTGCTGCTGCTGGGTTTTGAACCTGGGACCTCGGAACCTCAGGCAGGAAAGCCTGCGTGCAAAACCCCTGTGCTGCCTCTCAGGCCCTGGCCACCTCCCTTGGAACCTGTCACTCTGTCTTGAAACCCACGTGTCTCTGACAAGACAAGCCCACAGGATGTGCTCACAGTGATGGGGAGACCCTCCCAGACTCCACTTTGAGTGTGGGGAGACTAGAGGGGTCTGGGGTGGGCCTTTGGGTGCTGTGGGCGTGGCTTGGTGTGCCCTGGGGTGCTGTGGGTGGGGCTTGGGTGTATCTTGGGGGGGTTGTGGGCGTGGTTTGGTGCACAGGGGCGTTGTGGGCGTGGCTTGGGCGCCTTGGGTGCTGTGGGCGGGGCTTGGGTGTGTCTTGGGGCGTTATGGGCGTGGCTTGGTGTACGGGGGGCGTTGTGGGCGGGGCTTGGACGACTTAGGTGCTGTGGGCGGGGCTTGGGTGCATCTTGGGGCGTTGTGGGCGGGGCTTGGTGTACGGGGGGCGTTGTGGGCGGGGCTTGGGTGCCTTAGGGTGCTGTGGGCGGGTGCGAGGTTGTTGAGGTGTGTCTGCTTGGGTGCCCATTGGTGGGCTGCGTGCTGGTGTCCTGCAGTGCCGTGCTGTGTAGACCCACACTGCCGTGCGGAGGCAGTGTGGACGGGTGGGCTGCGCTGTGCTGTGTAAACCCATGCACTGTGCTGGGAGGGGGGTGTGCGGTGTAGACGGGTGTGTCCTAGAACTGTAGGCGGTGTGCTGTGTGCGTGGAGGGGGTCTGGGGGCGCCCTTGGGTGCGGGGCGCGTGCACAGGAGTCCAGGGAGCCGGGTCCAGCAACCTGGAGTCACGAAGTCGTCTCCCCCCACCCCCGTCCTTCCTGCGCTGCCGTGGGTGGGGGCCCTGGAGGGGTGCTGAGGGGTGGGCAAGGGGAGACTGCTAGACCCCGAGGTGCTGGGACAGGAGGGGGGCGAGTCCGCGGAGGAGGCTTGGAGGGCGCGCTGGGGAGAGGCCCCGAGGCGGGGTGGAGGGTTTTGGTGAAGGGAGGGGGGTGGGGGGACAGGTGGGGACCCCCTGGATGCGAGGGTTGGGGTGGGGGGCAGGTGAGGGGCTTCTGGGCGGGGCTGGGGTGCGGGGCGGGGAGGGGTCTGAGCGCTGCCCGGGGGTCTGACCAGCGCGGCGCCAGGCTCAGAGTTGAAAGGCAGCGCGGCCTCGCTCGGCTCCCCACTGTTCCGGGGGCTGGGGGGCAGGGGGGACTGGAGAGGCTGGGGGTCTGGGGGACTGGAGGGGCTGGGGGAATGGAGGGACTGGAGGGGCTGGGGACTGGAGGGGCAGGGGGACTGGAGGGGCTGGGGTCTGGGGGACTGGAAGGGCTGGGGGAATGGAGGGACTGGGGGTCTGGGGGACTGGAGGGGCTGGGGGACTGGAGAGGCTGGGGGTCTGGGAGACTGGAGGGGCTGGGGGAATGGAGGGACTGGAGGGGCTGGGGTCTGGGGGACTGGAGGGGCTGGGAGACTGGAGGGGCTGGGGGACTGGAAGGGCTGGGGGACTGGAGGGGCTGGGGGTCTGGGAGACTGGAGGGGCTGGGAGACTGGAGGGGCTGGGGGACTGGAGGGACTGGAGGGGCTGGGGGTCTGGGAGACTGGAGGGGCTGGGAGACTGGAGGGGCTGGGGGAATGGAGGGGCTGGGGGTCTGGGAGACTGGAGGGGCTGGGGGACTGGAGGGACTGGAGGGGCTGGGGGTCTGGGAGACTGGAGGGGCTGGGAGACTGGAGGGGCTGGGGGACTGGAGGGACTGGAGGGGCTGGGTGTCTGGGAGACTGGAGGGGCTGGGGGTCTGGAGAGGCTGGGGGACTGGAGGGGCTGGGGGTCTGGGGGACTGGAGGGGCTGGGGTACTGGGGGGAGCTGGAGAGGCTGGGGTACTGGAGGGATTGGGGGACTGGAGGCCTGGGGGACTGAAGGGACTGGATGGGCTGGGGGACTGGAGTGGTTGGGGGGCTGGGGTGACTGGGGTTCTGGGAGGACTGGGCAGAGCTGGAGGGGCTGGGGACTGGAGGGGCTGGGGGGCTGGAAGTTCTGGGGACTGGATGGGCTGGGGGACTGGAGGGCCTGGGGGCCTGGGGGACTGAGGCTATGGTACTGAGGGGGCTGGGGGTGGGTGGCTGGGGCTTTTAGGACTGGAGGGCCTGGGGGACTTGGTGTTGGGGGGAGAGCTGTGCTGTGGAACTGGGGGGCTTGGTGTTTGGGGACTGTAGGGGCTGAGGGAGCTGGAGGGACTGAGAGTCTGGGGGACCTGTGGGCTATGGGCAGGGGGCTGGGAAGGCCGGTGTGTGGGGGGTGGGCTGGGCGTAGCTGAGGTGGGCTGGCATACTGGAGGGGCAGGCTGGAGGTGAAATGACTGGGGAGCTGTGAGGTTTTTGTGGGCTGAGGGCCTAGGGAACTGGCAGGCTGGTTCACTGATGGTTGTTGGGGGGCCGGGAGACTGAGATTTGACCAGCAGGGCTCCCCCAGCCCCCTGTTGACTGGCCTTGGGGTGTTGCAGTGTCTGTGGGTGCTGGGCTTCCCGTCCTTCTCCCCTCCTTGCCTCACCCCAACCCTCAGACCCCACGGGGCAGGAGCTGAGGGGTGACCCCCTGAACTCAGCTCTCTTGGTTTGGATTTTCCTGGGTCCCATGGTGTGAGCCCCCAAACGGGAGTGTCCCAAACCCCCCCCCACTGCCTTTGTCCCATGGAGTTTGCACATTAAAGCCTGTACCCACCCCCACCCCCCACCCCCCAAAAAACACCAACACCTACAGCCTCTGGGACCCCTCTGGTCTACCCCTCCAAAAAAAAGAGCAACACTTGAGGGTGGAGAGACCCTTAAGATTAAATTCGTTGAATTCGGCTCCAGGCTGGAAGCTCGGTGGCTTCTGACAAGGTTGCCTGTCCCCCTCAAAGTCATTCCATCATTAGGTGGACCCACTCCCCTGCCTCTCAGGGTGGGATCTGGGCTGTGGGCCCCCCCCAAGACTATGCAAACTGGGGGCAATCCTGAGCCTCACACAGGTCTGCTCTCCTGGGGCATCTTGCTAGGTTATGGGGTGCCCCAGCAGACAGAACGGAATTGGGGGAACGCCAACACTGGGATGGGCTCCTCCTGGGGAGGCCTTGCAGAGAAGGGGCAGCTTGGCTTGGCACTGGTGTCAGAATCTGCCTTGCAGAGAAGGGGCGGCTTGGCTTGGCACTGGTGTCAGAATCAGGTCAGTCACAGGAGGAAAGCGCCTTGTCCCTCGCAAAGCTGGTCCCCTCCTGCCAGATTCCAGCCCCCCCCCCCCCCCCCCCCCCGCAAGCCGAGACAATAATAATATGCTTACTGGAGCCTACAGTCTCCTATTCTGTTTCTGTTGTCACCAAGGGTGACATTTGCTGCGAGACAGTGTGAGCATTTCCAGAGACCAACCTGCCCTGGAGCCCTCATCTGGACGACTGTCTGCCCCTCACACAGGAGAATATTATTATGATTTATTGTTATTATTATTTTAATTCTCCAGACTACCTGAGCTTCTCCTGTTGAGATGTGACTTCCTCTGCAGTGCACACAGGAGGAGACTCTAGTTCCAGGGAGGTGAGGGAATTGCTCAGCTCCCAGGGCGTGCAGGGTGTCTGAGCTGTTCTTCCTCTGCTCTGACCTAGAAACACTGGTTCCGAAATGCAGTCAGGTCCCTTCTTTTCTTTTTTCCTCCCCCCGGCCCCCCATCGCGGTGGGGTTTTATGGAAGTGGACAAGGGAGAAGCCGGGAGCCACCGCCGCAGAGAATTGGGGAGGGCGGTGGGTGCAGAGGGGCTCTGGGTCCCAGCAGGCAAAAGTTAGTGGCAGAAGTGTGTGTGGAGGGAGGGAGGGAGAAAGGGAGAGGGAGAGGGAGAAGGAGAGAGAGAGAGAGAGAGAGGAGAGAAAAGAAGAGAGAGGGAAGCAAAAAGTGTGGGGTAAGGAAATTACTGGACAAAAAAGAAATGAAAAAAATGGGAAAACGACAGCTGTGGGCTTGAGTTCGGACCTGAAGGCGGCGGATGAGGGGACGGGCGCAAGGAGGGTGCTGGCAGGGGTCCTCCGGCGGGCGGCGGAGGCCAGTCCGGGGTCCAAGGCACCACTGGCCAGTCGCTTAGCCCTTGGAGCTTCCTGTGTACTCGGAGTGGAACTGGCCCCGCAATTCTGGGCCCCAAGCCAGCCTGCACCCCAAATTGCCACACCCCAAGAAAGCCCTGGAGGGGTCCCAGTTCCCGCTATGGAGCTGGGGCACCAGCAGAGGACTGGGGGTGGCGGTGGAAAGAGGCCGAGAAGGTCCCCGCCTTCCCCGAACACTATCTGGGGCACAGCTGTGCTCTGAGTGTCCCCAGTGCTGGGGGGTATGGGAGGGGCTCCCGGCGCTGTTTGGGTAAACTGAGGGCAGATGGGAGCAAGAAGGCGTGCTCCTTCTAGCCACCGGTGCTCACTGAGTGGCTGAGGTGAAGCCCCTATCTCTCCAGATGTAACTTCCCAGACGGGAGAGTGTCACCAGGACACCAGGAGCTTCTCCCCAAGACTAGGGATGTGGGGGGGTTCAGAAGGGAAACAGGAGGAAACACCCCCTTCCAGTGTCTGCAAACTACCCAGTGCCCCAAGCAGTCTGCAAGGAGACTTTTAGGGGTATAAGAACCAGCTCACTCTCTTCAAACTGAGCCTGGGGGTCCGCCCCCCCTAGATGCACAGTGGACTTGGGCCAGGAGCTGAATATCACGTCCCAGGGTGGGGAGAGAAACTGGGGGAGCCAGAAGCTGAAGATCAGGAATGGGGAACCCCCCAGTAGACAACCCAGTAGACTTGGATTCCACAAACATGCTCTCTCCACTTTCAGTCTGCAGATTTTAAGGGTGCAGAGTGAACTCCCACCCTCATGAGGTCTCAGGGTTTGGAGGTGCAGGTTTCTGGGGTGGGGGATGTCTGCTTTAGCCGTCTGCACCCATCAGACCATTTGGGTGATTGATCGGCTTTGTTTTCACAGACAAGTTACAAGGGGGGGGGGGTGGTGGCTTCTGGGTCTGCCCGAGTGTGGGTCTCAGCTTAAAGTGAATTGGAAAATTGAGCCTAATTATCCCAGGTAATTGCTTCAATTCTCCACTTGACTTTGCAAAGTCTGATCTGTCCTGGGGGTTCAAAAGGACTCCCCCCACCCCCAACTCCCAGTGTCCCCCTGACAAGCTTGTCACCTTTGAACACTGCCACTGTGGGGGTGGGGGGGAAGGAGGGGGACCAGCAACAGATGGAAAGTGGTTGTCTGTACAGAGATAAGGCCAAGGGAGAAAGGAAAAAGACAGAAACAAAACAATTAAGAGGACACCAGCGCCGAGATCATTTCCTGTAGCTTCAAATTAATTTATTTAACAAATATAGCTATAATATAAACGATGATAACATTTCCAATATACAGTATATTACACACGATCCTTCCCAAAGGGAGCGCAGAGCCCCACGAGGGACCGTTAAATAGAAACAGGGTTTTTTTTTTTCTTTAACGTTGATTTTCCAATGTTTTTATCTATTTAATTTTTCCCGGAGAGGGGACGGGGGGGGGGGGGTGTCTCTGCTAAGCAAGGGCTCCCTTCCACCTACCTTGTGAGTCTGTCCACACACCCTCTCTCCACCCCAGCAAATGTGGTGCCGCTCCGGGAAGAAGGTGGAGCTGGAGTTTGCAGGGGTTCAGGGTAAGGAGCCCCCTCCCTCTCTTGGAAGGAAGGAAAGAAGGTTCTCCTCGTGTCTACCAGGGGGCTTCCAGTCCCGCGTGTCGCTGTGGTCACGTTGGCCAGGCCTCCCCAAGCCTCAGCGTTCCCCGCCAGTGGAAAGGGGTGAATGGGTGAGATCTGGCTTCTCCAAAGCCTTGAGGGGTGCATCTGGCCACTCCGGGGGGTGAGTGGATGGGGACAGTCAGACGGCGGCGGGGGGTCGGAACCCGCGCGAGGCCCAGGTGCTGGGCAGGCCCCCCTAAGTCAGGTGGTACATGCTGTAGCCCACGTGCGCCGTGTACAGACCCACGGGAGCCACGGGCAGCGCCGCGCGCGGGAAGGGCCCGGAGGCTGCGTAGAGCGAGGCCCCCGCGGCCACTGCAGCCGGGCCCCCCAGTGGGAAGGACAGGCCGAAGGCGGCGGCAGCGGGCAGCACGGGCTTGGCTGCCATCTTCAGCTTCTCCAGCTCGGCCTCCTGCAGCCGCTTGGCCTTGGCCCGGCGGTTCTGGAACCAGATTTTCACCTGCGTCTCGGTCAGGCTGAGCGAGCTGGAGAACTCGGCGCGCTCGGCGATGGACAGGTACTGTTTCTGCCGGAACTTGCGCTCCAGGGCCAGGAGCTGTGCCGTAGTGAAGGGCGTACGGGGCTTGCGGTTGGTCTTGTGTTTCCGCAGGGTGCAGGCCGGGGGGCTCAGCCGCCCTGGGGTGGCGGGGAGGCGGGAGAGAAAAGGCCTGGGGTTAATCTCCACCAGGGCGCCCCTGACCCACCAGGCTGGGCACAGGAAAGGAACCCCCTCTACTTCCTCTTGCCCCTTCCCGGGTGGCCTGCTATTATGATTCAAATATTTTATTTTAATGACAGAGATGCATAAAGACCAGAGCCCTGCTCCAGTGTTGGCTGACGGTGATGCTGGAGTTTGAACCTGGAACCTCAGAGCTACAGGCAGGAAAGTCTTTTTGCAGAATGATTCTGCTGTCTCTCCAACCCTATTTGTTTTATTTTAATTGGGGGGAGAGACAGAGAGACCGGAGCCCTGCTCAATTCTGACTGACGATGGTACTGGGGATGGAACATGGGACCCCAGAGCCTCAGGCAGGAGAAGTCAGTGTGCAGAACCAACTCCCAGCCCTTTCTTGTCTCCCCAGCCCCTTCTTGTCTGCAATCTAGTGTTATTATTAAAATGTCTTATTTATTTTATTTCAATGATAAAGATGCAGAGATTGAAGCCCTGCTCAGTTCTGGCTAATACTGGTGTTGGGGATGGAACCTGGAAGCCTCGGGCAGGAGAGTCTTTTTTTTTTTTTTTTTTTTCTTCCCAGAGCCATTATTCTGTCTCCCCTGTCTTATCTTTCTCTGGATTATTTGTCATCAGCTCTGGCTGATGTTGGTGCTGGGGATGGAACCTGGGATCTCGGAGCCTCAGGCAGGAGTCTTTCTTGTAGACCACTACTGTCTCCATGAATTCATCCATTCTGATTTACTATTTTCCCCAGAACTCCGTTCAGCTCTGGCTGCTGGTAGTGCTGGGGATGGAATCTGGGGCCTCAGAGCCACAGGCAGGAGAGTCTTTGCAGAACTTTCATGTTATTTTCCACCCACCCCTCCCGCCTGCTTTTTGGCAAAGGAAAAAAAGAAAAGAAAAAGAAAAAAGAGAGAGAGAGAGAGAGAGGAGAGAGAGATGGCAGGTGAGGCACAGCCCTGGACCTGGGTGAAGGCCTCAGCAAGGCCCTGGACCCGCCTTTATAACTTCCGCATCAGGGCTGGCAGCACCCACAGAGCCCAGCCTCACCCCAGCCCAAGGCGGGCACCCCCTCAAGAGACTGGCATGAGGCTGGGACTTCCCGAAGGCAGGGAGCACCCCCACCCCAATTCCAGGGGAGTTTCCACACTCCCAGTGATAATCCCCGAGGTCTGGGGGCAGAGTCACAAAAGCCACAGGATTCTTTCCGTACATTGAGTGTCCGTGGGGACGGCGGGGTTTTTTTTTCCCCAGCTGTGTGTGTGTCTGGGGGGGTGTCTCTCTGTTCATGGTGTCCCCTCTGGTTTCTCACTGGGATTAGAAGCCTAGGGCTCAGTTCACAGAGTTCTCAGCCGGCCCACTGTGGCTTTTCTCCCGGCTTAAAAAAAAAAAAAAAAATCAACAGACTTCCAGGCCCAGCGGTAAACCAGGCTGGGCCCGAGCCCAGGGACCCCAGGGTCCAGGTGGAGCTTGCTGCCAAGTCATTCCCAGGACAGCAAGGGCTTCCACCGTGACTCTGGACGCCTGGGCGAGTGAAGGCTCCCGGTTCTGGAAAGGACACTTTTTGCCCCATAAAGGCAGGGTTTCCCCCCCCAGGGGCCGCAAAGTCCCTCCCCGACTGTCTCCCCAAGCGGGTTCCGTCTGCGTAATTACGCACCGAGACTCCCAGGCAAGCCCTGAGTCCCCAGAAGCCCTGCGGACAAGCCTCCTCCCCCGGGCCGGTTTCCCCAGGGTGGGGGCGCCCCCACCTCTGCCCCAAACCCCCCCCCCCCCCGTGTGTGTGTGTGTGGGGGGGGGCGCCTCCTTCTGCCCGGGAGCGCAGGGAGGGGCTGCCTTTCCAAGGGCTTCTGCCCCGATAAAATCACCCCACGCCATTGAATTCGGGCCGCTATTATGCGACGCAAAATAATCAGAGGAAACTCGGAAAACTTGGGAATTTCCCGTGTTCCTGAAATATCCCGGGGGCGGCGGAAGAGGGTAGATGGCCGGGGCGCGTCCTGACCTTAAAGAGGATTTGGGGGCGATTGGGGGGCTCCCCCTCCGAGGCCAGGGCCCCCCACCCCCCAGGGCCAGCGAGAGTCTAGTGGCCTCCCTGGGAGGGGACAGTCGCCTCCCACCGAGGGACCCGGGACCCCGCCCCCTGCGCCCCCCTGAGCCCGCCTGGGGTGGGGTGGGGTCCCCACCTCTGGGATGACCCCCGCCTGAACCTTGGGTGGGGGTGGGGGACACCTGGCAGGAATCTCTGGGGGAAGTGGAGCCCAGGAATCTAGGGAGAAAGTGAAACTCCGGGAGTCTCCAGGGACCCTGTCTGCTGCCCAGGCCTTGGGGTGCCCTAAAGGAATGGGGCTGGGGTGGGTGGGGGTCCAGACGGGGCGGAGGGGATTCCTGGGCCCCTGGGGGGAGGGGGAGGGGCAGGACGAAAGGGAGCCCCTCCCCCCACCAGTGTGCAGCCCGCGACGTGGACTTGGCCGGACCTCCAAGTGGGGGTGACCCAAGGCCTGGACCTCTCCGCAAGCCCCCCACCCCGGTTGGGAATGGGGCGCCCCCTCCAGGTAGCCAGGTAGCAGGCGCCGCCCAGACCAGCTGGCGCCAGCGGCCCGGCGCCCCGAGGTGCACCCGGCCCAGCCCGCCCCCCACCCTCCCCGGATGTGTCTGTGTTTAGGGGGGGGGCTGGGGGTGCTACTCACGGGCCGGGGGCGGCGAGAAGCGGGGGCCCTGCATCCACGGGGTGCGCTCGGCCTTGTCGGGGCTCTCGGCCTTGACCAGGGCGTCCTCGGGCAGCTTGAGGAGTCCCCCGACCGAGAAGGCGCCCAGGGGCTGCGCGGGGCTCCCCAGTTTCGGGGCGCCGTCGGGGACCCCCCCGGCGCCCTCCTTGGTCCCCGGCTTCCTGTGGTCGGCCATGAGGGCCTCCACGCTAAAGGGCAGCAGCGATGCGGCCGCCTTGGGCTTCGGCCCCTCGTCTTCGGCGGGGGCCCTGGGGGTGCTGGGGGGCTGCACCCCGGCCGCCCCCCCTGGCTGGCCGAAGTCTTCCACTTTGAGAGGCAGCGAGGTCATGGCAGCGGCCGCCGGGGCCATGCAGGGCCGGGGGCCCCCAGCAGCCGCAGAGCGCGCGCGCCGCGGGGCATGGGTTTGGGGGGCTCCGCGCCCGGCCGCCCGCGGGGTGCAGCTGCCGCCGGCGCCGAAGTCCGGGCGCTGCCGCCGCTCCGGGTCGGGCCCCGCGCCCCGAAACCCGCTTATAAGGCGCGGCGGGAGCGGCGGCGGCCAATCAGCGTCCGGGGGGGCGGGCCTGGCGCTGCCCATTGGGCGCGGGACCCGGGCCGGGAGCCGAGGGGGAGGGGAGGGGAGGGGAGGGGAGGGGAGGGGAGGGGAGGGGAGGGGCGGCCGGGGCCCCGGGGTGCTCCAGTCGGCCTGGACTTTAGCTATTTCCTGGGGGCACCCTTCTGCACCCGTTTTTTTTCCCTTTCTGCCCCCGCTTTCCCTGCACGGACACCCCTCCCCGCCCCTACTCCTTCCGATGTCTCTCGGGGCGCCCCTGACCTCTCTCTTTTCTCGCTCCTTCTCTCTCTTCTCTCCTATCTCTTTTCTCTCTCTTCCCTCTATTTCTTTCTTTCTTTCTCTCCTCTTTCTCTCCCCTTTTTTCTTCTCTCTGCCCCCTCTTCTCTCCTCCGTCTCATATCTCTCTTCTCTCTGTCCTCTCTTTTCTGTCCTCTCTCTTTCTCTCTCCTCTCTCTCTCTGACTCCTTTCTCCTCTTTTACTCTCTCCTCTCTGCCCTCCCTTCTCCCCCACCCTCTCCAGTACCCGCACCTATTTCTGTCAACCCACATTCCCAGGCCACCTGATTTCAGGGGGCGGCAGCGATGGCCTCAACACCCCTTGCTGTGGCTGGACAAACACTGGCTTTCCGGGGGTCTCCGCGGGGAGCAGGTGCCGGCCGCCCCCGTCCCCCCAGACTCGACCCCGGGCTGAAGCAGGACCCAGCGCGCCCCGGCGCCCAGGAAGGCGGCTGTGCCACCTCCCCCCCGCCCCATCCCTATCCGTCTTCACCCGAGACTCGCCCTCCTTGCTCCGCCGGGCACGGCTGCGCCCCTGCATGACTCTTCCCCTCAAACCTGAGACACAAGCAGCCCGGCCTTCGTGTGACACCCCCACCACCCAGGGCAGCGTCTGCAGGGTCCCCCAAGGGGTGACGCCTGATGGGGGGGCGGTCAGTGGTGCAGAGAAAGAGGCGTAAGACAGGCTCTCAGGGCACATCGGCGCTGGGCTAAACTTTCCCTCCGATATTTCGGAGGAAGCGTGAATTTTTGAGATTGAAAAAAAAAAACCCTCAAATAAAGAAATACAGAGGAAGGCGGGGTGTCCGGGGGGGGGGGTGGGTGCGACCCAGGCCGAATTATCCCCCAGCCCCCCACCCCGACTTTCCAGACTTGGTGGCTTTGGAGACTCGGGTCCGAGCTGCTGGCGATGGCCGTTCGGGGGTGCTGAACCCGAGTGCCGTAACCCCGACCCCCTTCGCCTTTTCAGTGGGCGCAGGAAAAGCTGGAGATTGGGGTCCTGAGCGGCAGGGTGGGGTGGGGGCGCCCAGATTAAGGGGCGCGGGGGGGCCCAGGGCGCGGCTTCCTCACGGTAACCCGGGCTGCGGGAGGGTCCACGCCGCCGCTGTCTCGGTTTGGCTGCGGCTCCCGCAGAAGCGCACAGACCCTGTGCTATTTTGGGGGGTGACCCTGCAGTGACAGATTGTACCCCCAGCCCCACCAAGGGTTGTTTTTTTTGGGAGGGGAGGGAAGCAGGACCCTAGGAAGGACGCTGGTTTGGGGGCGCAGGCTGTGACTCAGGTGGGAAGGACGGGCCTGACCTGAGCGCAAGGCCTCACCCCAACTCCGCGCCCTTGGGTGCGAGGACACAGGCTGCGGTGGGGTTCCCTCAGCTCTGCCTGAGTGTCGGGGGGCCGGGGGTGGGGGGCACGGGGAGGGGTCGTCTCGAGCGGCCAGACCCAGGCCGAGCTGAACACACCCATGCCTCTCGCCATTCCCAGTGGAGGTAACTTTTCCAGCCCTGCTCTGGGGACCCCTGCACCCCGAGTCTCTGCGCCCTAAGGCCCAGCCGAACCGAACCCCCCTCCGTAGCCTGCGCTCTGTAGGGAGGGGGTGCGCGCTGCAGAAGCCCACCACCACCCGCGAGTCTAGGGGACCGCTGGCTCTGGGGTACCGGCCCCCCAACAAGCACACGCCCAGCCCTAAGGAGCTATTAGGCTTTCGCGGAAATTGGGGGACACACGCTTCGCCGCAAAGCCGCCCGAGTAGTTGGAGCGCGCCCACGAGGCGGCCCCTACGCTAACGGGGCGCAGGGCCTTGAACCCCGAAAGAGGAGGCGCGGGGCGCGGAGGGGCCCGGGGAGGGCTGGCCGTGCGGCTAATTGCGGGATAAACAATCTGTCACGATCCCCGGGCGCGCCTCACGACCAGACTGGGATGTTGTCTTAAGGCGCCAGCCGCGGCGGGATCAAAGGCAGCGGCAGCGCGGGGGCCCTTGAAGTCACGCCCCCGCCCCGCGCAGACCCCGGCCCTGCCCCCAGCTCCGGACCCCGCGGCACCCCAGGAAGCTCAGCCTGGCTTCGGGCCTGCTCAGGGGGCCTGGGGGCGCGTGGTCGTTTGCAATAGAGAAGGGGGTGGGGTGGGGCTTGAAAATTGGAGCGGGGGGAGGGTGCCACATCGGATGGCACGTGGAGTGGGGCGCCCCAGCAGCTCGGGGGTCCTCCTGCGAGGCCGGAGGATCGAGTCCAAGAGGTCCAAGTCGCCCCAGGTCCAGGAGCCAGCAGTCCGGGGGCCACTATGTGGTGGTGGTGGGGGGGTTGGATTGGGACTGAGTGTGTGTGTTTGTATGAAGGGGGGGCTGCTGGTGTCCTTTGAGGCTCTCCCAGCTTGGGGGAGGGGGCGTCTGGGGAGGGGATCCCAGGGTCCCGGGGTCTGTTATCTGGCCGCCAGCACAGGCCCCGGCGCGCCCACCCCCGGCCCCCCGAGGCTGTAAGTCACCGCTGGCAGCGCGGGGCTGGGCGGTGCAGATAAAGCTCGCGGCGGGCGGGCGCCCCCCCACTCCCAGACACCTTCAACCCCTACCCCCGAGACCCCCACAGCTTGGGGGGGGTCTGCAGGATGCTGGCCGTGCGCTCTCTCTCCGGAAGCTGAGTTCCCTGCTCTCTCTCTCTCTATATATATATATGGAGAGAGAGAGAGAGAGAGAGTCGTTTGTTGTTTCCCTCCTCCCCAAAAGCTGTTTTATTGAGGTGCTGTGGCCAAGGAGAGATGGTGGTGTTTTACAACACCTCCCCTTACGTCCCCAACAAAGAATGAGTTTGGGGAACACCCCCCACCCGCACCCCAGCACCCAGCCCCAAGGCCGCGTTGGCTGCCCCTTGGGAAGCGCCCCAGCGCGGGTCGCAGGTTGCGGGGCGTCGTGGGGCCGCTCCCTTCTCCCCGGCCCGGGTCGGGGGTTGGGGGTGGGGTTCGGTCGCTCCCTCACCCCACCCCCCCTACCTTCCCCCCCAAAAAAAAAAAAAAAAACCCACTGCATTCTGTGGCCCCGGCCCTGAGGAATCCCGCGTGCGGTTTTAAAAAAATGCACAGCCCAGTGGGGTCCCCCGGCAATTAGCGAGCCCCGAACAGCGCTCTCAATGGAATGAATCTGCTGTGAAACCGATTACCCGGAACCAGTGATTTTGGTCGGGATTCACCGCCCTGCAGGGGGCCGCCCGAGGGCTGGGGGGCGGGGGTCCGTTACCCCAGGGGGCGGGGGCGAGTCCGGGCACCCCCAGATCCAAGGGGGCCTCGCGTCGACCCCCGCCCAACCCCCGGCCAAATCTCGCGGCCTCTGAAATTCTGGCAGTCTTCCTTTCTTCCTTCCTTCCTTCCTTCCTTCCTTCCTTCCTTCCTTTCTTTCTTTCTTTCTTTCTTTTTTTTTTTGGGGGGGGCTGTTGGGGTGGACTTCAGAACTTTCCCAAGAACGGTCCGCGGAGTTGGGGGCCGCCTGGAATATTCCAGAGAATATTCTGCGCTTCTCACTGTTTTCCAGGAAGAGTGTGTGAGCTCCTTTCCCAACTTGAAGATGAAACATCCACTAAGATAAGATTTAAAAGGAAGATGAAATAAAACAAAATGCAAAAATAAAATGCTTGCAAAAATAAAAATGCTTACAAAAATAAATTCTTTGCACAAAGAGGAAAAAAAATGACGCCCTCACCCCTACCCAATTTGCTGAATTCCTCCGCTTTCCTGCGGACCCACAACCGGGATGCAGGAACTGGGAACGGTTGGGGAGACTGGGGGCCCCCCCCCCCGCCCTCCCTCTTGGGCCTCTCTACCCCGGGTCGCGGGTTTCCTTGTGTCTTTAAATTCGGACGGGGGTGAGGAGGGGGCGGCTCCGTCCGCGGGGGAGGAGGGAGCCCCCTTTTCAAATGGCCCAAATTAATGCGCTGGCGACGTTCGGCTGCACTTGGGCAAGATGAAAGAGGAGGCCGGGCCGGCTCCTCCCCGAGCTCTATAATTAGAGATAATATATCCCATTTCAAAGCAATTAGGCCAATCAGGCGGAACGGACCACTTTGCTGCCGAATAACAAAGGCGCCGGGTTATTTAAGCCCGGGAAGGCCGGCGGGCTAGGGCTGGGGCCAGCGGCTCCACAGGGCCTGTGTCCCCTCCGTGTCCCCAGGCCTGGCCCGCGGACAGGAGCCGTCACCCACTTGTTCCACGGCAGCCACTGTGTGTGTGGGGGGGCAGGGCAGACCACCCCAAAAGGGCAGAGCATCAGAGAGGTTCCAGGGGACACAGGGCCTGGGCACAGGCCTGAGGTCCCCAGCAGAGAAGCCCCTCCGGAGAGTTGGTGATGTTTCCTGGGGAGGAATGGAGTGCATGCTCAGGTGAAACCCCCACTCCCAGGCTCTCCCCACCCCAAAATAGGCCTTTGTCTCCTCCCACTCAGAGTCTAGGAAACTCCTCTCCTGCCTGGGGGGGGGGGTGGTGGCTTGTGGGGGTGTGGGAAGGGGGTTCACAGCAGGTGAGGGAGGTTCTGGGTGTCTGTTGGGGGAGCATCTCACAGCCAGCTGGGCGTCCTGGAGGAGGCACCCCATGGGGGGGGGGGAGGCCCAGAGAAGCCAGCAAAGGGTCACAGAGACAGAGGCAGCCTAGGGCCACAGTCCAGGTCAGGGGACACTCTATTGTCATGGGGGTGGGGGGCTGCCTGCCTGTGCCCAGAGAAGCCAGATCTGAGACTGGAAAACATGGGAACAGGGGGCGAGGCCGGCACACTGGATTAAACACATTTAGTACAAACACTAAGACCTACCCAAGGATCT